>NW_017962989.1:158519-175834 GCF_001890905.1 Aspergillus aculeatus ATCC 16872
GGTTGATTTCTTGGATACATTTCCCAAAGCCCGAGAACTTGCCTTTAAGAAATCGTCTATACAGAACGCCTTTTCAGCTTCCGGCTTGGTGCCTTTCCAGCCGGACGAGGTGCTTGGAAAGCTGATGTATAGCCTGCGAGAGATTACTCCTACTGGAAGTCAAACTACCACTTCTTCTATACTAAAAACACCTAAAAATACGAGGCAATTGAAGAAGCATGAAACTACAATCGAGAGATTACTGCGTGAACGTACACGAAGTCCTCCGGAGTCAATGAGAACTGCATTATCATATATCATCAAAGGCTGCGAAATCGCGTTAAACAGGGCAGCCTTACTTGAACAGGAAAATCATGATTTACGGGCTGCAGACGAACACCAGACTAAGAAGAGGAAACGAAGTAATCGCCAATTGGCAGGCCTCGAAGGAGCTACAGTTCATGAAGCTATACAGCTTTTTCGCCGGGCTCGTGAGGAAGATGAAGCCTTGGGAATCCAACGGGCTGATTCTGCGGCCGGCGAGGAACAGCCTCGCCGGCGCGCGCCACCTCGCTGTTCTTCGTGTAATAAAGTTGGTCATATACGGACATGGTGTCCAGCAAGAGTAAAACACCAAGAAGAGGCAATTTGAACGGTGTAAAAAGGTTGATATTTGACTTCAAATTTGTATATAAAGCAGAATTACGAGTTGGGCGTTCCACTCGCTTGCGCGTTCCGCTCGCTTACCGATTACGTTAACATCCTCGCCTAACTAAGGGCAGGGCAGCGAACACAAGCCAGCGACAAACCACAGAACTAAATCAATGATACATCACAGACCAGGGGGAAACCAAAGAAAAATAAAGTCACACTGACACAAACACGTAGACGAGGCATTCAATAATCTTATCATCACCCAGGTAGAGTACAATAAATACACAGCAAATAGCAATCCAGACCTACAGAGGAATCACGCTATACATCTGTTTGTTTCACATCTAGCACCACACCACCTAGTTAGTCAACATAACCACCAAAACCAAGACAAACAAGAAAAAGCAGCCCCCCCTCCCCCTCTCCTCTCCCTCCCCACACGGCTAAAGCCGTCCCTACCATAGTGTGTCACAGTTGTCAGTGTCAGTGTCAGTGTCAGTCCCAGACTCCCAGTGTCACACAGAGCTCCGTTCCGTGGACTTAAG
Organism: Aspergillus aculeatus ATCC 16872; assembly: GCF_001890905.1. Classification (NCBI taxonomy): domain Eukaryota; kingdom Fungi; phylum Ascomycota; class Eurotiomycetes; order Eurotiales; family Aspergillaceae; genus Aspergillus; species Aspergillus aculeatus. The sequence continues at coordinate 159,698 of NW_017962989.1, forward strand.
GTACTCTCCTGTCAAGCCTTGGACCCGGGGATCGGTCCTCGCTCAAGACTACTGAAAACTGAAAACTGAACGTACTTGCTTCCCATAGAGTAATATCAACGGGGTGGGAGGGGGACCCAAACTGCAAGGAATTGAATATTTCTTGATTGCTTGGATCGGGTTGAGATTCCCTTTGCAAAATAATCTTGAATCCTTGTTGGCTAGTAGTTTTACTTATCTGGGAATGGTTCGAGATGGTTAACGTTACTACTGGTAAATTTACAGGCTAGGGGAAAAGATAGATAACTCTCTCTTTTTGCCCCTTCCAACCTTCCCTATCGCTTCCGCAGCCTGCTGTATTTATTTGTACCTGTACTTGTACCGGTCAAGTGGGATGTTTGACACACGGAAAATTTCCTTGATTGAACAGCAAGGAGAAGAAAAAGAAATTGATTGCTCCCTCCCCCGTGAGCTTTGCTTTTTCTTTTGATTATTTCTTCATGACGGCTCATGGGGGGATGGCTTACATCTCCTAAAAATCCCCGAGCCCAAATACCCACTAAAAAAGTACCTCGACGTAGTAATCAGGTCGTCGAGCACTAATTGGGTTCGGGTCGTGGGTGATTCCCGAAATGATGCCCCTCCCCTCCGGTGTTTAATCATCCTGCGACATCGATCGGCGATAATTGACTCTATCTCCGGACTTATTCTTCAGAGAGTTTGTGTAGTGCTGTTCGATTTCGTCAGGGCCCGGTGCTTTTCTTACTGTAGAATAAATGATCGAATGTTCCTACGAGCTACAACCGTGCTAGTCTCTCCTCGGGGGGATGATCCAGATATTTATTTTTTTTGTCATGTACTGTAACTATCTAGAATGCGCAGTTCTGTCTCAATGCTTCGTCACTTGCATAGCAGACCCGAACTGAAGCCTCGAGCACACTCACCAATAAATGAGGACTGAAGCACAATGGCAGCTGGTGTCATCATTCAACCCAAGCTGTGTAACTTTTCTTGCTCGGCCGGAGTCAGTGCCGTAAACAGCTGCTGGAAGTCGGGCTTCGTGGAGGCATTGCGGAAAAAGTCCAGCAGAAAGCCTTGAGTTTCATCGTCACGCTTGCGCACTCCGAACACACTCTCACTACCACCCTCACCGAATGCCATCAGCTCCTGCTTGGTGACTCCAAGGTTGAGGTCGAGGGTGTTGCCCGGAACGTCCTCCCATTCGTCGTCATCGTCACTGCCCTCTTCCTCCAATGCAGCCGCAGTGGCGGCGTCGATCTCCTTGTTGCCCGAGGCCGCGGCCAGTTCTTCAACCAGGACTTTGATGATCTTCAAGGGTGCGGTCACTGTCGTGTACTGATCGGGGTTCTTGCGAGCTTGGGACCGGGTGCGGATGCGACCTGTGTCCTGGATAATCAGATCGCCCTTCACCTGCACCTGGGAAATACGAGGATCTTCCAAGTTGTACAGCGTCGCAAGCGCGATGATGTTCTGCTTGATCTCATCATAGCCGGCGAAGTTGACCGAGTTCTCCAGCCACTTGCTGAGGACAATGGGAAGGCCGCTCTGGCCGCCAATGTTCACCTGCGATAGGAAGTCGACAACTTCACGCGCGCTGACGAGCGTCAGTCGGGCGAAGACAAGGATGAGGCTCTGGATGAATTGGGCCTGCTGCGCAGTTGCAAGTCGCTGGGCAACAGCCTGGAGAAGCTGTGGCAGGTAAGGTCCAAGTCGCTCGGAACCCGCCCGCTCGACCAATTCGGCTGCCAACTGTCCCACCTCGGTTGCCGCATTGTCATCAACAGCAGGCCCCAACAAACGATCAATGATGATGAGGGCAACTTCGATCGCCTCCTTGCCACTGTCGGGATCTCTCCACGAGACGAACTGGTTGAAATCGTGTGAAAGCATGTGGCGCACGGCTTCTGTGGCAGGACGAATTAACTCCGCATCAGTTGACTCCAGTAACAGACGGTTCAACTTGGGCATGACGGCCTCGACAAAGCCACTAGGGAGGGGCTCAGAAGCTCTTTCCGCGAGAGCTCGAATGAGGTCCGCGGCGAAATTCGTGAGAGCGTTTTCCTGAGTCAGGTTGCCAACATCGATCGCTCCAGTCAAGGATGGGAGAACATTCTCACAAAGGCGAACGAAGGACTCGGGACCTTGTTCTGAGATGTTTTCCACAATGTCCTCAAAGGCCTCCGTGACAATCATCGTCAACTGGAAGTTAGTAGGTCCATTGCTGGCGATGTTGAATAGCACATCGATGGCATTCGAGGACAAGACCACGCTTGGGTTGACAATGATGGTATCACGCAAGGTCTCTGCGAGGGTGACTTTGAGATCGTCACTGTCAGAATGTTCCGAGATGTCGTGAGAGGAAATGAAGTCTGACAGCGCGGAGATGGTGGCGGCCTGAAGTGGAACGGTGGCGCTGGAGGGAAGCGATGGCATGAGATCCTGTAGTGCCCGGATGCAGGATACTCTGACGACCTCTGAGGGATCCTCAGTCACCGCCTTGAGGGAAGCCTCGAGATACGAAACCGCGGTTTGCTGGAAAGACTCATCTGCTACCTGGCAGAGAACTCCAGCAGCGAGATAGCCGCGGGCCCGCAAGAACTCCTCTTCCTGTTGAATAGCAAACTGAATAAAGTTGCTGAACCCATTAGCAAGCCCCGCGGGAACCTGTTGAGAAACTTCGTTGAAGTCCCGGAGAATCTGGCTCAGAATGTAGAGAGCAGACTCGCGAGCCTTCCACCTGAGAGTTAATGATGGCGTTAGTCCCTGACGAGGATGGTTTGAGGAAGGCTGCTTACGTGGAAGACGGATCAGAGAACACAGTATTGAGATGCGCATGCAGACCCTCAACGGCAGTATTCTTGAGCCATTCGCCCAGCTTGATGACTAGATCTCCACTGCAAGTGCGGGGCGTGTAGTTGGCAGTGACAGAGGTCTCCTCTGAGAGAAAGAGGTTTACATCAATGTCCCACAAACCTTCTTCTTCCGAAGTGATCTGAGCATATGAACCTGCTAGTTTCAGGATCTCTGGCAACCAGCTCGAGGTGGCAGCCGCCTGTCCAGCATTCTGTAGCTGTTGCTGAAGCTCTGCCTTGACGGGCGGTGCCTTCAAGAGCGTCTGAATGAGATCCAGCTCCTCCAGGACCAGGAAGTCTAATGTATAGGGGAGTCCGTCCACATCTTCCAAGCGACCCTGTCTCTCTTCCTCGATATAGAACCCGTGATAGGTTGATTGGATGTTGGACAACTCGGTCCAGATCGTCGAGAAGTATACTGGGCTCTGGGGCGTCATCAAACCGGGAAACACCATGCGGATTTTCATCAGGGTCTAACGAACAGGGCAATATTAGCACAGCAAGAACAAAAAGAGTGAGTTTGCAGGTCACTCCAGTGACGTACCTTGACGACCTGCAGCTTCAAACCAATAGCGCCCCTCCACTGAGACGGGATTTCGCTGTCCTTGGATTCTTCATGCTCGCTGGGAGCCTGTGGTAGAGGTGCCTTGAGTGTCGCGATGAAGAAAGGAGACCAGCCATTGAGCACCTCGTCCATAAACTGCTTAACCGCCGTCTTGTGCTGCTCAAGCACCATCTCCAGGGTATCAAAGCAAGCACGGAAGACCGCCACGGCCAATGCTCTCAAGATGGGCTTCCTCGATTCGTTGGTGGCCACATTGAAGAGCGAGGTAACGAGGTCTCGGGCAACGTTGAAAAACTGCTCTTCGCTGAAGCCGGTGTCGACCAAGTCCAGAAGGACTTTCAGGGCGCCGTGCAGGGCCCCGGCTGTGCTGTTGGTGTCATTGATGATCTGAAGTAGAGTGGGCAAAAGCTCCGGCCACTGCTCGGGGAAATCGGCGCTGGCGATCTTGCTGACAGCAAAGCTAGCGGACGACTTCACCTTGCGCTCCGGTGTCTCCTTGACCGTGGCTAACTCCAAGAGTGCGCGCCGGATTTGCACCTTGTTATCGTCGCTGACAAGTACCTGGCCCTTGAATTCGTCGAGAACCGGAGACCAGGCCGCGGCAATGAAGGTCCGCAGAACGGAAAGGGCAGACTGGCGGAGGTTGGTAGGGACGGAATCGTGAGAAGCGATCGCGGCAAGAGCGAGGGGGAAGGTCTCGTTGGAGTAAAGACGTAGAAGCTGTAGTTCGGCAGCCTTTCTGGTATCAGCCACCGACGACTGGGTGTCTGCAAGCAGCGACAGGAGCTCTTGCTCCATGGTGGGCGAGAAGACGTAGACGGGAATTTGTATAAAGAATGGATAGGTGTTAGAGAGAGATGGCTATGACGAGAATATTAAGATGTTTATAGCCGTGGGGAGATTCAGATTTTCCTGCGTGTTGATTGTCCCCTCAATCTCTGATACCCGATAAACGGTTCAGGTGGTAATTGGCATTAGCAGTAGATCAAATCAGCACTGCGAATTGTCGCGACAACCGTGAAGAGGGGCAGACGAGCGAGCGGCAGAAGAGAAGGCGGTGAGACTCGAGGATCTCCCCAACTTCACTTATCGCCTGCTCCGGTGGGGGGAAAGAAAGAGGGGCTACAACCGAGACAACAACTGGTGACATGTCTGACTTACCTCCTTCAATGGGGTCAATCCTCTTCCGCAACTCTCTTCTTCATGAGATGGCCTCAGAGTGCTAATTCTCCCTATCTATCTCATCTCGACAACACAGCCCTGTGGACTTCCAATGCTGTTGAAAAATATGCCCCCTGTTCTATTTGTATGGGCAAAGCATCAATCACGACGGACCTGTCAGGCACGGGTCTGAGTGCACTGCCGAGGGCACAGAATTGATTTCCAGAATTGGGAAGGCTTATCACCTGTCAATTGATCTGCTAATGGGTGTATAAGGAGTACCTTTTCCCAAGATCCAAACAAGCCAGATCATACTCTGTGAGTTTGCGAGACAGGATAACTAAGTAACCCACTAGCGAGACCAGCCAAGGGACGTCAGGTACACCAATCGGTGGAGAAGTTCATCGCCGAAGATAAGGAGGGTGCGCTTCACAATTGAGAGCACAAATCCTTTATCTATGTTGCTGGGGCGCGATGCGGATCGTCTGCATCAACTGTGTAAGTGTAAGAAGCTATCCTTGACTGCTGGACGACAAGGATATCGATCGATGCGCTTATCCCTGGCAAGATCTTATCAGGAACCACACCACCAAGCCCGTTACGCATGGAGCCACACCTCTACAGATAATCAGTACCTAGTACATCTCGCGATTGCGCTCGTGAGACAAATCCAACCTCCGATTTAGCCTTCGTCCTACTAGGGTCTTCGGTGCCAGGGAAGATCCCTCGACTATCGTCTTACCCCGGATTTGGGTCGCGACGAAAACCATCACGTGTGCCTCTGATCGTAGGCATTCCATGTTCAGTTGACCCATGATACTCAGTACTTCGACATTGTCCCGTCAGGGCAAACAAACAGGCTTTTTCCAGCATGTGGCCCTTCCGCAACGATCGTTGATATTTATATCAAGATCTGCGCGCCCCAGCTCCCTGACGACACCGGTCCCTTTCTTGCCTTCGCAATGATCAGCGGCAACTGCGAATATCACCCAGGCAGACCAAGGCCTTGGAACGCTTCTTACGCGAATCAAGGTGCATTATACTCCAAGAAAGAATGCCCGTGATAGTTGGGGCAACGTAGTGGGGATTCGAAAAAAATCGGCTGGTATCAGCGGGATGAGATGTTGGTACGGGCTACCCGACTCTACAAATGTTTTGAGCGTTAAATGTAGTGGCCCGCAGTGAGCCAACGGATAGCATGGGTCCTTATTTGAGGTAGTGATCAGGTGAGGGCAAAAAAAAAGAGAGAAAAAAAAAGCTGACGGGCAAGCGAGTTTGTTAGCATTATTCTGGTCTAGCACTTGGCAGCAATGTGCGAGGGAAAAGAGGGAGGTTGTTTAGTCTACCCGAGTTATGGATCTCTCCTCTGGGCGTGTGGCGTCCTGTGGAGAAGATCTGGTTCGGGTGTTCGAGAAAAGCAAGAGTGATGATGATCACTTTGAGTAATGGAGCAATCTAATCCGCGGGTAAGTGTCCGCCCAACGGATGATGTACTTATGTACTTCGTAGGGATGGATATCTGTGACGTGAGAACTCTAATGGTTGATATAGTTACGTCGTGGTTGACGGTCATGCAGCCTAAGGTTCGCGGAGGGTGAGGATGGGGAAACTTTGACTATCGTCGTAGGGCGCTTTCTTTTCGGTAGGCTCTGATTGAGATCCGAGTTCATACCCCTGGGAGGTGGTCTGATAGCTGGTATCTATCGGGTACTAGGGGACGAACCCAGGTACTCCAAATACTGTACCTAGGTAAGGTACCCGGCAGCGAACATGTGTACCGTACCGGTGACCATAGGAAAGGTACAGAAAGGCTCCCGGGGGGAGGAAGCGGCTCCAGTGGCGTTGGGTATGGTTATGTAAAGAATTTCGGGTAAGTTGTAGATTTTTGACGGGCCCGGGGAGTGGAGGAAGAGGAGGCTGATTAATTGTATGAGTAACTTGGTACTTTGGTTAACTAAAGTTGATCATGGTGGGGTTTGGTTAAAGGCAGGGGAGAAACCGGCAAATTATTATTGATTATTTAAGATGAGCGCCTGAGGGGCGGCAATTCCCCCCAAACAGGAAAGTAGTAGAATGATTCATTGCTTGGAGGGAAAATGTCTGGTATGCGAGCGTACTTACTGTACTTCAAGGCTGAATGGGTTTCACAACTAAGCAAGCCAATAACCTCGGGTAAGAACAAAAGGCAGCTGTATACCTTACTATAGTGTGTGCTGTATGTAGTAAGAAGGCAATGAAGTCCTGCAGTGAAACTTTTGATGATACAGTGTCCAGCACAGTGCATACATACATACTACTGGAGTCAGTGCCCGCAAGTCAAAGAGATCGCTGAGCAATATGGAGGACGGACGGATGAATAATTCTCTACGAAGAATACTCGCCATGATCATCACTAAAACCCAGGGGGTGATATCAGACTGATATCTACAGAGCCGGGGGGAAGGGCTAATAAGGCTGCGCTACACACCTCTTGGAGACAGACCACTGAATGAATTTCCGGGTTGAGTAGAGCACATGTAGTGGAAGACCCGTTTTCGCAGTGGGAAGAATCTCAGCCAGTATGCAATTAGACTTTGGTTCCTTATAGCCAGGATACCCACCGCCGTCGGTCAACCACGGCTGGCATTTCTGCTTTCCACGCCTTTCCTTGTCACATCCGTTTGTTGTGCAAGTCAAGTGTTGGTAGCAGATGATCGGCCTTGCAAACGGAAGAGGCGGTACTAACCAGCGAATGCGCATTGTTACTCGGTACAGAACGAGTGGGGAATGTTGATGATGAACTTTGGGCACTTTCCCTTCCACCTTCGTTGTCAGTACCAGGTGTTGTATACTTTTCCTTTCCTTTTTTTCTGTGTCTGATTTTCGGACCGAGTCAAGCAAAGGAAGAGGGAGTTCTTTCTTCACCTGCACTGGATTTACTCAAACATGTACCTAGGGTGTGTCTACTTGTCTGCAGTTTGCCCCCGTGCTTTGAATGGTCAATGAGGGGAAGTTATAATGCACAATGACCGAATCCTTTTCGCCTCTACGTATTCTGCTCCCTTTACAGTTTACACCGTTTGTTTCCTAAGATTGCCATAGTCGGTTTCGTTCCGTCTTAGCCCAGCCTCAACCTCATGTAGAGGACGAGGGATTGGATTTGCAAGATGCTGAACGACAATCCTCATTTTCGGGAGGTTGTACAGTACTGTACATCCTGCCTATTCTGCCTATTCGTAAGATGGTAAGGTAACGAATGGTAAGAATGGGAAGATTGAGCTGAATGCTGCAGGGCATCCACACCCATGACGCAACCACGTGACGGGGAGAGGGGTGCAGGCAGAAGGGGGGAGAGGAGAGTGGTGAGTATGAGTATGAGTAGTATGTATGGTCCGTTCTCCGTACTCAGTACGGAATTAGTGATTAGTGTAGTCTAAAAAAGAGACAGCCATGAGAATGGATGACTTGGGCGCCTTCTGCTCTTGACTAAGGTAACGACTCCTCGTCGCCCGACAAGCTTTCCCCTCCGAAAGACTTGAGTAGTTGAGTTGCCCGCAAACTCTCCCTCTTCTCGCTCTTCCTTCTCTTTCCTTCTCCTTTCCTCTGACACTCTCTCTTCCTTTCTCCCTGCCTCTTCCTCTTCTTCTGCCCCATTCCCTCTCTCTTGCAATTTAGTTTGGTGTTTTTCTTCTGGCTTCTTGTATTAACTCCGGGTGTCTTTACTCTTTCACATTCACTATATTCACTATAGCACCTTCCTCGATTTACCCTCACTAGCTCCGGGATCTTAAGCGGGCTCCCCTGGGAAACCTTGGCTTATCCCAATCCGATACAGTTCAGAGCAACTTAAGCAGTCAGCAGTAGCCCACCTCTCCCTTTCACGCCCGCCGCCGCCGCCCCTCTCCCCTCTTCAATCAGAAGGGTCGGTCCCATATCCATCCATCTGTCAGTTTCCCTCCGCTTCTTGTCTCTGTTGGCGCAAGACTTTTCAGAGAAGGAAAGAAGAAACGAAGAATAGAAAGAGAAGTAGAAGCTGAAACATCCCGTTTGTGCTCTCTTCTCTTCTTCTTTTCCCTATTCTTTTCCCTTCTGCTATTTTTTCCCTTTCCGCAGAAGGTTCAGTGGAAAAGGTGGTGGTTGCCGTTGTGGTTGTTGTTTGTTGTTCAGGGAGGCAGTTTGTAAGGAAAAGAGGGACCTTTTCTAAAAAAAAAAAGGAAAAAAAAAGAAAATTAATTGGGAAAGGACATCCAACCAGGGCAGGGGAAAAAGAGAAATTCCATCATCATCATCAACATCATCACCGCATTATCTCTCTCTCTCCCCTCTCTCTTTTTTAATACTCCGATTACGGTTCTCTCTCCCCCCCTCCCCCCCCCCTCTCACCTCGCCGTTTGTCACGATCGCAACGAACGAAGTCCTCCATGCTCTGAGATTTGGTTGTCTCGTTGTCCAGTCCACCCAACGTATGTCTAATCCTCCTTCCTCTACCTCTCCCTCCCCTTGTTTCACCACCATCACCACCACCGACCATTATCACAATCACCCCTCTTCTGTGGTTTCCCTTTTCCCCATCATGGTTCTTCCTTGACCCTTCATCACCAACACCACCACAACTACCACCACTAACAAGTTACCTTAACACAACTTCACCGTCACTGGTCGCTTCCACATCTTGCCCTCTATCTCCTGCTCCCTCTCCCTCCGGCTTCCCGACCTCTTTCCCTCCTGACTCAAGTTGCTTATCTTTAGCAACTTGCATTCCTCTGTATCCAAACCACTTACTTCTCTATCACGAAATTCGTGGTTTCTCCCCTCTTCACCCCTCCTTTCCCCTCCCTCCTCAATATCACCATCCCCACCACTTTCTCCCACCCCCTCAATTCCCCAGTCACGTCACAGACAATCTTTAGATTAGGATAACCCCCCCGAAAAACGCCACTCATCTCTTATAAATGGAAGAGACAACAGTTTATTGACTCGCGTGACTCGATAAAGGCAGAGCGATGATTAGCCTCAGGGTGGAACAGCACTCAGAATCTCCGAGATCCCGTCAATACCATTTTTCCCGTGGAAACGACGATACCAGAGCCTTCGACGGCAATGCCTATTGCCAGTGAGAGTACCACAATCCCTTCCGTTACAACCACCATGACAACGTTCTCAACTCCTGTCACCGCCCCGAAGTCGCTGCCCAACAACCAGTCTGCGTTGGCGGCATCTTTCACCAACTTCCTCACCGTCTCGATACACCAGATCCTGTTCCTCCGGTCAGTCTACCCGCGAGCAACGTTCCTCCCTGTCCGGGCGTACAATTATCCTGTCCGGCAATCCCGTCACCCGAAGGTGTGCGACTACATCAATGATGCGTCGATCGCGGTCGGAACCGAAATCTTGAAGGGCACAATCACCGCTGTCAGCATCATTATTTCTTCTCTCCGCACCAACCAGCCCCTCGAAAGATATGCGTTCGATCTGTCGGGCTTCCCCCGCGTGCCCGCCGGGGAGATTCACACCACCTTTGAGGATCGAAAGGAGGATCCTTCCAAGGCAGGCATTCCTTTGCCCGATCGAGCTCCCGCTCCTCCCACGGTCGACCTGGAAGCACAGTTCCGCGCCTGCCTCGCCCGCCTGGCATCTGCATGCGCACGGCTGACGCCATTGCCTCGAGATGACGAGTTCAGTTTTACCGTCTGCATCGAAGTGCGCGAGGACGCTCTTCCCCCGGCCGGATCTACGACCGAAGAACAGACGTGGATTGTCGCAGAACCAGGCAAAGTCCACCTCAGATCGTGTACCGCGCCGTATTCGGTCTCGAAGTTGAGAAATGGCGAACCGCAGCCGCCACCTCCGAAAGTGTCAAACGGACGCGCCAAGACAGTCCCGGTACGCCGGGTAGAAGCTGGTGAACTTCGACTGGAACTATGGGTGGAGGAGGCGCGGCAAAAGTTCAACGAACCCGTGGATTCGGAGCATCCGCCATGAACCTCGTTTTAATCGCGATCGCCGTATCCTCTTTGTCTAGTCCATTGGGACTTTCCGACCAGACATGTTTCTGCTCCTTTACTCATTATCTTTCTCTTTTTTTTTCATATATCTCATTCTATTTAGCGTGGCCAATGATCGAACATACATGATGGATGAGGAAATTTAGGAATTGTCGTCGATTGAGCGGCGCAAATATATAAAATGGGGAGCGGACGATTTTTGGGACTCGCATGGCATCATCATAGATTTGGTTGATATCTTTTGTTGTCTTTCTGTGCTCGCTCTTCGTTTTGAATGTTTCCTGATCATCATTTTGTCACGTTCCTTTTCTTATCACTTCGATTGTCATTTCTTTATCATCTCTTTCATTACTCTTCATTTTCTTTTCTTTCTTCTTTTTTCTTCCTACTTTCATATCTCTCTACTTGTTCACATCCTCTCTTCAAGGGACTCACCATCTTCCATACCATCTCCTATTTGTATCTCTCTCTCCTATCATTTGTCGAGCTCGTTCTCTCTCCAACTATATGATCCTAGCAAATTCATATTACCGGCCAATTTCAGCGCCATGGAAAGGTTGCCTGCCTGCCTTGTTTGTCCTAGGTGATTTATGCTTTTTTTATGCCTCGAGCCGAGTGACCCGAGGGGGTAACTTATTTGGGTGAGTTGTTTGTAATCAATCATGTGGTTTGACGGGAATGCTACCACCACTGGCACATCTGCCAGCCTGCCTTTTTCTCCCCCCCACGCTCGTCGTCGCATTTAGACTTCCCCCTCCTCGACCCCTTCATGAAAATCCGGTTTTCTCCCCTGTTCGTGCCCGTGTTTGCTTCAAGTGTGTGTGTGTTTCCCCAAAGTTCCAAGTTCCGAAAGCATGAAATCACGCCTTGAGAAGAGAAAAATAAAAAAAAGCGCATAGTTCAGACTACTCTAACCTATACACATGACATATACATACATCTTATATAACAACCAATGAGATGGAACACCATGAAGAAATAGAAACTTTCCCCCCGCACTTTTCCTCCTTCACCCCCAATCCAGCCACGGAACACTGGAACACTCAATGCGCAGGATTGGGGAATTGGGGAGAGTTCCAGCTGCGAATGGGTTTGTGTATCTGTCTCGGGATGCAACAAATTGCTGCGGGATTTGTGAAGGCCCAACCGGTGATTTGATAGTCTGGGAAGGGTAGGGTAGGTAGCGCGTTCGAGATATTAGGATTACGATTGCTTTAGGAATTGCTTTTAGAGGTGGAATGAAGGAGGAAAGGAAACGAGTAAGCCTGCTGACTCTTATCATTCTGGGAGGATTGCGTTGAATGAATGGCCCTCCCTTCGTTGCTTTTACTCCTTTCTCTATTGTGTCCTCACCCAATTGAGACGGATGGGGTTGGGTTGGGACTTTCTGCCTCATCTGGAAGGCACTTTTGTCAAGGTTGTGTTCGGTGTTGACACAACTCACTGTACCTTTTGCTTGGGATAGGTACATACAACTAGTTGATGTTTGTGGTGATTACCGATTTCGTAACCGTGGTAGCTGGCTGGAGAACCTACGCTGCTGATCCAGTGAAGGAGAGTGGGTTACGTTCGTGAGCAGGGGAACATGGCCCTGGAGCTTGACCTCCAAAGCTTTGGAAAGCCATACGATGAGACGATGACGGCATTTGAAAGTGCTGGGTTTTCCTATATCTCCAGACTCTGGGGAGCTCGAAGTCCAGGTCCCCGATTTCTTTCAAGAAAATATGATTCATCTATCTGCCTGTCTGTCTGCCTACATGCCTGTCACCTTGCCATTGGGGATTAGAACTCAGAGGGATCGCCCAAGCAAAGTTGTTGCGCAAGAAGTCAACCTATGCCAGGCTATGCCAAGCCAAGAAAGAACCGAGTGGTGGTGATGGGTGAGACAACTGATGACGATGACGACGACGACGACGATGATGATGATGAAGATGGGACGCCTGAACTCCTTAACGCTTGCTCGACCTTGAATGGTTAACAGAAAAATGCAAAAGCAAAGAAGGTAGCTGGAGCCAGCGAAATGGAGTGATATTCTTGACTCTGGTTCTCTCTCCAAGACCAACCCAATCAAGGCAGGGGATAGAAGCCCTAAATGTATTCAAAAAGACCAAAATGCGTGAAAGCTAGGAGGCTGTCATGGTCAACGCTACATTGTCAGCAAGTAGCATTTCAACGGACAATCACAGTGGTAGGATCGATGTCTGCGAAAAGCTTCCAGCACGGGAGTTAGTCGCGAGCATATCCTCCCAGTCCGCCGGATGCTCGTCGAGCGTTCTGAGAAATGACAGGTGGTACGTAGTAGGGTGGATATTGGATGGGTTGTCCCGGTCCGACCGGATTAGGCGCAGGGTTGTTTACGACGTTCTGCGGAGGAAAGCGTGGTGCCATGGGTACAGCCTGGCCTTGGTTCCAAAAGTAGTAAGGAGGATGATCTATTGGCATCACCATTGGGTGGTTGGGAGGGTGGCCCTGCGGTAGAAAACCAGCTTCGCCAGGGTTTATCTGGTTTATTTGTGGATTGGTAAGAGGGTAATTGTTGCCAGGAGCGTTCCAAGGAAGTCCGCCGGCGTAAACATCTTGTATTCTGTTGGCATAGTAATTTCTGTCGGGTGGCTCTCGATTTGTCTGAGCTTGCACGTGGTTGTTGTAAGGTTCTCTGAAGGGGACGTTAGCAGGATCAGCTTGCCGTATGACCCGAGGCGCTTGTATGTGCTGCGGCGCTTGCATAGGTTGACGCGGCCGGTTTGGCTGTGGAATCCGAGGGACCTGAATATTGAGGCGAACCTGAGCTTGAACAGGCTGACGCGCGCGATCTGGCGGAGGAGGCCTTGCATTCCGATTTTGTGGTCGACCTGGCCGGGGCTGTTTAGCATTCTGCTTCTGTCCCGGACGATTCACTCGGATCTCTTCCTCGGTGACATCAGGGTTCTCTGCCAGAATCTTGGCGATAGCATCTGCTTCGACTTGCTCAATTTCTTGTTCAACCTGTCTTCCAAGTGGGAATCTTTCATTCTGGTCCCACAAGCGGCAATGGTTTGGCGGTCGGTTGAAGTGCTCGTAGGTGGCACCGAGTTTGACGTTGCAGACATAGCACATCTGAGTCCCGCATTTCGAGCAGGTCATCTTGTTGCAGCCATCAGTCTTAACAATCTTGACCTTGCAGGATGGACAAGGTCGAATGAGTGCCTCACTCAGAGCCTCCTCCACGCGGTGGCGGTATGGGAGTCGCTTGTCTTTCCTAGCCTCATCGCAGCTGCTCGGGAGATGACTTTTCTCCTTACACAAGCGACAGCTAACCACTTCGCAGTCAGGGTTCCTGCATCGAAACTCTCGATCCTCATCGGCGGGAGCACATATCGCCTGGAAGTCGCAGAAAGGACAGGACTCAAGGCCCTCCAGCCCGGCTTGCTCTATCTCGTCCTGCTGCTGCAGAGCATCGAGCTTTTGCATGATCTTCGCTCCCAAGGCACGTTCAAGCCCGTAGCGATCAAATTTTGCCTGACATCCACTCCCGTCAAAGCATTGTAGCTTGTACCTCATCATCCCGATTTGTGTCTCTGCCGACGACTTCATGCAAGTATAGCAGAAGAAATGAACCTCAAGTCCCTCACACGGCAAGGCTTTATTCGCGGGGACCTCTTCGAAACAGCACTGGCATTCTACCAGGTTTCCCGTTCGAATGTTACGCTCTTCGGCTTCCTTGTCGTCAACATCTTCGAAGTTGGTACGGAGGACCGCTTCGTTGCCATCAAGCGTCAGAGACTGGAGTTCCGTATCCAGGGAAGATGACTTACCTGCATTCATCTCCTTAGTCTGCTTTGCAGCTTCTGCAGCCGCCTTGAGCTCGCGTTTGAGGTCTTGCATGATCGGTAGAGTTTCCGGGTATGACATGTACAGGCTTGTATGTGAGCGAGGATTGCGTTTCCGTTCGTTCGTGTAAGGCTTGGATGACTTGGCCGAAGGGTCTTCCAGGGCGTACAGACTGAGATATGCAGCGTATAACTCTCTTTTGTGCAGGGCGAGGTTCTGGATATATGGCCAGGGCACAGTAGGGAATTCAATCGCCAACAACCGAGCACTAAAAAGTGATATTCAGCTTGCTTCAGATAAAGGGACAACCAGCCAGGGTCTCTCTTACGTGATCTCAAGGTACAGAGGACTTCCTCTTTGAGGAATAGCCTTTAGCCACTTCTGAATATCGTCTTCCTTCTTGGGGGCTGAGTCACGCTCGTCAAGTGTTCTCTTAAGCCTCTTCTGCTTCTCGGGGTAAGAAGGGTTCTGAAGGATTTCTTCGATGACAGCGCCTTTTGCTAAGTCTTTATCAGTGGCAGTGAGCAGAATCTCTGTCTTTGCTTGAGACACCAGCGCAAGATGGCGATCGATCAGACCCTTTAAATAAACAGGATCAATGTCTGGGAAGATCTCCAAGATCTCGGTTAGCGGGTGATCATCTTCTGTAAGATCAATGAGCACAGGAGGACCCTTTAGAGCTCTTTGTTGTTGTTGTTGTTGCACGGCATTTGAGTCTAGGTCAGTGTTGCGGTGCGGAGTGTGCACTGCTGGGATAGCACCCTCATGCATCGATCGATCTGTCCTTTGTTTCTTTGTAGGCCTTTGAACTGCGGAGGATGGGTCGTGATTCGGCTCATTATTGTTCGCGAACGTTCCCCAGCGATCGGCCTGATCCAAGTCAGCCAGCAGGAGGTCTCCATCAAAGCCATAATAGGTGCTCTCATAGTCCATGGTCTGGAACTCCTCTAATTCCCGGAGGACTTGCGATACGCTAGATGCGTAGGGATGACGAGATGCCATGGTTGCATTCGGAGAAGTTGGTCAAAAGTCGGTCCTGAGACCCAGAGAAATGGTTTCTTGCGACTCGTCGGATCTAGTTGGTAGGATAATGGTCCTTTGGTATGGTAAATGGGCCGAAGGCTAGATTGAGGAATCATACACCGGGTACAGTGTCTTGTAAATCATGTTGTAGAGCAGGATAAATGCCGATCAGGGGCGAAGTAAATACGATGGTATGTACTACAGGAGACGTTGAAATAGGCACACAATTAGTGTTCATGAAACAGATACTGAGTATGAGTAGAGAAGTTGTGAGCTGTGATGGTGTTGGCTTTGTGATCTGCGCTAGCTTTGGTCAAGCACGGGCGGGAGATTGCGGGCTAGGCTAGGATAGGCACTGATAACAATAAAAAGCTGCCCACCGATAAATGCTTTGAATGCGTGAAAGAGCGACGACGGCTTGACAAACCGGAGAGAATAAATACTCTCTCAGTGAATGAAGACTTTCGAAGTTGCCAGGCTTCCTGAGTGAAGGGTGGGTGAAAGTTGATGTTAGAAGGAGGGGATAGTGGCGGAAAGGGAAACACATCAACAGAGCATTAGATTGAATACTAGATTGAATACTAGCATATCGTAGTGGGGAAAAAAAAGTGGTGACTGAGACTGACTGACTGACTGACTGACTGACGGCTCTGGGGAAAGGGAAAAGGAGCTGAGAGGGGAGGCAGTAAGTGATAGCTGCCTGGCTGACCGCCTCCTGGATCCGGAGAATGACACGCCCCCC
>NW_017962989.1:176939-327707 GCF_001890905.1 Aspergillus aculeatus ATCC 16872
CTCTTTCTCCCTCCCCCGTCGGTCCCCGATAAGCCGGAGCTCCGGTTTATCGAAGAATTGAAAAGGCTAGCGACGGGGTATGTAGTTTTTAGTTACCTTCGTTACTATCCAATTTACCTATCGATAATAATCGTGAGCTTCCCAAATCTTCAAGGCACACACACGCCTTACAACATCACCTACTTTAGCAGCACTCTACCCTTGGCATTGGTCATCGCCGATCCAAACAAGCGTGAACAATTGCAGCTGACCTACATCATTCGAAGTATAGTTGGTACAGTACGCATCTCAACTGGGAAAAGGCGTCGCTTGTCGTCGCTTGCCCTCGGCCACCACCGCGAATAGGAAGCCTTCCCCGTCGGAGTTGACTTCCTTTGGTACCATTGTTGTTAGCCTGCCGTATCGTCATCGAGCCAGAGCATTCATTTCTTATATTACCAAAGACCCCTCACCCCTTGCAGCTCCTCCTTTCCCCCATTCACTTGTGAAATACGTACAGTCCACGGGGTTTACCGTCGTGTTTACAATTGAGTGTGGAAACACGTCACTGGGTCATTTGCCTTCGTACATATACCAAGCTCCGTCCGTTCCACGGTTCCTCTCCATCCCAAGACAGGAAACCTCCCCTTCCTTAAGTGATTCTGAAGACACCATGATTGCTGCCGATAACAACTACACCAACGGGGTTGCTCTCCCGCAGGGTGATTCTCCGGACCTCGTTTTAGTTCCGGCGACTCCTGCGGAGAAGAATGAAGCTCTGAAGCTGAACAGCATCGCCTGGAAAGGCCGTCTGGACCTTGACACGTATATCGCGCGCGAGAGCCATCTCCATGCGCAGCAGTTAATCAAGCATGGTCTGACCAGCTGGATTTTGGTCGATAACAGAGAGCCTGTAGGAGAGAGAACCATCCTAGGCTCATGTGAAACGTACAAAAAGAAGGCCTGGCTGGCGCACGACGGCCGAGTGGAAGATGTTTCAACGCACGGCATAGGAAGTGTTTACTGCCGGCCTGAATTCAGAGGCAAAGGATATGCGAAGAGGATGATGGAGGAACTCAGCAAGAAGGTCGACACCTGGAATATGGAGTCTGAAAGCAGGAAGAAGGCTCTCTTCAGCATCCTCTTCTCCGACATCGGAAAGAACTTCTATGCTCAATTCGGCTGGAAGCCATTTTTGTCTTCTCATTTCGCGCTCCCAGCAATCGCTGAGGAGCAGTATTCTTCGACCGGGGCTGAAGATATCCTTCCCAAGGTCATGACGTTGACTGCAGAAGATGTCCGAGACCGCGTGTGCAATGAGCAAATCCTGGAGAAAGAGCGCGAATTCCTCCGAGTGGAATCCCTGAAGACGCACACTCCTAAAATTGCAATTGCGCCGGACTATGATCATCTCAAATGGCATTGGGCAAGGGAGGAGTTCTTCGTTAAGTCTCTCTTCCCCGATAGAGAAGCCCCCGCAGTGAAAGGCGCTGGCGAAGAAGCAGCGCGCGTGTACTGTGCATGGAACAGGAATTTCGGTTCAGAGCCCGAGGAAAACACTCTGTATATTCTGCGGTGGGTGTATGAGGAGCCGACGTCGCCGGAAGAAACACAGCGGACAGTCAAGGCCATGGCTGCCATCTTGAAGCGCGCGCAATTCGAGGCACACAAGTGGAATATGAGCACGGTGGAATTCTGGAATCCGACACCCCTTCTGCAAAAGGCAGTGGCCATGATCGCGCCCAATGCCGAGTTAGTTCACCGTCAGAAGGACAGTATCGCATCGTTGAGATGGAGCGGCGCCGAGCACGGTTTGGGCGAGACAGTGGAGTGGTGCCTGAATGAGAAATATGCCTGGTGCTGATTTGTTTTTGATTTGCATTTCCGGAGCCGTGCATTTGGTGGAAGAATACATTAGAGCGTCACCGCTTCTGTCGCTTTTGATTTTTGAAGAGCTCGTGCCAGTTTCTGGACTTCTTGGCCGCGGTTGACGCACTAGCATCGGTGGGCAGATTCTTCTTGGACCGCTGTCGTTCGAATTCCGTCACGAAGCAGATGGTCGTCGGGTCGGGCAGTTGATAAACGGCGTCCTGTAATTAACACGAAGGTCAATGGAGACCGTCTTTTGCATGCACAGAACAAATACCAGCTTACCGTCAATTTAGCCAGAGCCACCTCCTCCCTCCAAGCCTCAGGTAGATGATCCTTCCAAGCGCTGAGAAACTCACTGCGGCCAACTGCCGCACTCGCCATCGGCGCCATAGCCTCCAGATACGTCTCTCCAACCCATCGTACACAAGCATCCTTGTCCAGACTCGCCCCTACATCAGGAAGCCCGAAAGCATCAGCAAACCACAACAACAAGACCTCCACACAGAAACCGAGAAAAAAAAAAACTCACACTTCAACGTCTCACCGAGCAAGGACTTCCCCACCTCCCCCTCAACCACGCGTCGCACGACGGCCTCAAACAAAGCGCGGGGGAACTGCTCTTCTTCCTCCTCCTCATCCTCCTCCGCCACCACCGACTTCCACAGGTCATCCAACAGAAACTGGGCACGGAGATCAATCCCCTGCACCACCGCCCCATCAACCACCCGCTTCCACACCTCCATCATGACCTCCGGCGTCGGCACCCACGCCCTCCCCCGCCACACAAACGCACACCCCTCGACCCAACCCCTCTCACACTCCGCCCGAGAAACCGGGATATCAGCGAACACAGCCTCCATCACCTTGCCCTCCGCGACCCCCGCACCACCAGTACCACCAGTAGTCGCAGTAGCAGCACTCGTCCCCCCCGCAAATCTCCCCACCAAACCCCCCAGAAACTCCGCAGCCCGGAACCCCCCCTCCGGCACATGCAACTCAAGCGTCGACCCGCACTTCGCGATCGTCGTCAACGTCTCCGCGAGATCGACACCCACATCCACCTCAACATCAACGTCCATATCCTCATCTGCAACCCCTACCCCACCCTGTTCCCCCTCCTGTGATGCAGCAGCAACGACAGCAGCAGCCGCCCTCCTATCCACAACAGCCAGATCCTCGCGCCGGAGGGCCGTATCACTCCCCCCCCTATCGCTGGGCCTCAAGATATGCAGGGAATTCGAGGACTGGACCTGACGGATGCGGTAGGTTTGGGTCGGGGTGCAGAGGTTGACGTATTCGCGCGGGTCACTCGTTTTGCTGGTGGTGGTGGTGGTGGTGGTGGGGGTTTTGAGGTATAGTCTTTTACTTCATTAGCATACCCGTCCGGCCTCAAGGGTCAAGGGGCTGAGGAGGAAAAGGAGAAGGGAAAATGCGTACGTAGGAGCGTTCTCCGAGGCGAGGAGGTCCGCGACCTCCGGGGGGAGTTCGAGTAATCGGAAGCCTTGTTGCGGGGCTGTGTGGGTGAAGAGGATGCTTTGGGCGGATTGAGTGGACATTTTGGTATCCTCCTCTGACTGCTGGGAGTTGTTCTTGTAGAGATTCTTTCGATAAGAAAGGGGGATTGAAGGAATGAGGAGGGAGGAGGAAAGTTGGAGGCTCCTCTGCTGGCGGAAACTGGAAGATTTGACGCGGGACGCGTTGGATGGAGACTGGGCCTTTGGGAGGGAGGTGACCGCGGCATTGATAGACGCACGGGCCACCGCTTAATGGGCGGTTGCTCTTATCGGTTACTAACGGTGTATTATTCCATGGACATGGGTTTGGTCGGCCAGTTTTTTTCCATCTGGAGTGAATCTGTAAGGGACAAAATCTTTAGTTACTCTGATTGGGTTTGATTATGATTTGTAGATAGAAGATGGAAAAAGGTTGAGTCTATGTTTTATACTATAATCGGAATTCGACCCATTATGATAAGGTCGACGACACTATGCAAAATCTTCTAGTAATCGATTATTGACAGAATAGCAACGCGGAGAACACGGAAACGCCAGGGTACATTGAAAACATGACAAAAGGACGTCAAGCCTATGACCAGCACAGGAGTGGCATGTCAAACATGAACAGAAGATAGCTCAATACCTGTCAGCAGAAGAAAGCTCCATTAACGCTTAGCTTCTTCCATCTGAGTACCAGGAACCTCGCCGCTCTGTCCAGCACCACCCCTCTCTTTCACAGCTGGCTGCGCTAGAGGACCTTCCTCCGAGCCCTTAAGCGTCTCGCCTGAGGAGGAACCTGAAGCGGCGGTCTCTTGCTTCTGATCCTCGGCGATTGCGTCCTCGACGAAGGCATGGTCGATGTCCCACTGCGTCTTGGCATCCTTGAACAGGGTCTGAACGCGCTCGGCACGGTCGGCCTGGTCTTTCTCCTCTATCTCGCGTTCTTTTCGTTCCTGCTCCATCTCCTCCATGTGCCGCAGGTCGTCCACGCTCGGCTCGTAAAGATGCCAGATAGTGTAATGTGGGAGGCCGATGACCGAGAACCCCATGCGCTTGGCCATCTACCGAGTGTTAGTCTCATGCACACGCAACGACAAGATGACAGCCCCGCCGGATACGCACCTTGCCGAAGGCTTCTGTCTCGGCATGCTTCTCGAAGCTAAAAGCTGGGAAGTGCACCCCGGAGCGGAAAACCCGTGCCTTCGCCAGAATACTGACACCTCCTACGCCGTCGAGTTCCATCTCCATGTCCGGATCTCCGTACGGGTCGCGCAGGTAGGCAAGATGAGGACGCCAGGTAGCATATTCAGCATACCCTTCCACGATGACCGCGTCTTCATCCAACGTGTCGGCTAGCGCCAACGCCGTTTCAGATTCTTGCCACGAGTTCAGGTCGTACGGTTGCTCTCCGCCCAGCCAGTCGGGAAGGGGTCGCCACACATCTGGTCACCATAAGTCAGAATGAGCATAATACAAACAAGCGAGCGGCCAACGAAGTCTCAAAAACTCACTCGGTACAATGACATCCTTATCATGCCGCATCAGATCCTCCAGAATCGTCTGCGGCGCGGTCAAGACATCCGCGTCGCGCCAATAGACCCAACTATGCGTAGGGCGCAGCGTGGCGCTCAGCAGCCAGTTCCGAGCCTGGGCCATCAGCTTCCGGCGGCTGGCCTGCGCGGCAAAGCCGTGTCGGCTCTCCACATCCTGGTTGACCAGCTGTCCAAAGTCCTTCTGGATCACGGAGATCTCGCCGTACGGCATCTTCGGATCCGCATCGTGCTGGAGTTCGTCCAACATGCGCGTCAACATGTCCATCGTGTCATCCTCGGAGTCCGACACCAAAAAGGCCAAGTCGATCAGATTGTGCGGGTAGGTGAGGTTCCGCAGGTGCGAGAAGAACATGGGCAGGTGGGAGGCGGCATCGCGCAGGGGAGTGCACATGAGCACCCGCTCCCCGCGCTCCCAGCCACTGGCGGTCCCTTGCACTTTAGAGAGGTCATAGTATCGGATCGTCTCGATCTGAAGGTCTTCGTAGGGGTGGAGGAGGCCGAGCGATACCACCGGCAGGAGGGAGGCGCGCAGCGACGGGAAGATCAGGACGAGGAGCAACAGGGAGACACCGCAGAGAAGACATAGTCGCTGGAAGAGTTGCCTCCGGCGGCGCAAGGCAGGTTGTGCCCGGGGTTGGAAACTACTAAATGCCCAGGTTAGCGGACGGATTTACTCAGTTTTCCGTCGACACGGCGCTGTATCTCATCGACGTGATACAGGATTCTGGCGCGCGACATTCGCGGAGGAAAGGACCGCGTACCGGTGGGGGGAGATGGAGAATGAGTTGTTGCTCTTGCCACGGGGATAGGCAGCGTAGCCGTTGCCGAAGGCGTGATGCCTGTTCATCTCTCCTAAGATGACATGCAGCTAAGGCGATCGACTTGATTTTACAAACCAATCGTCGAGGTTCTGATGTTGGAGAAACTTCTTCCTCAGACTACCGAACGAAATCGCAGCCGACGGAGAGGATGAAGAGGTGAATTGAGGTTGGAGAAATGAAGACCAGCGGAAATATCGCAAATCCGCGATCGGTGATGAAGAGAAAAGATGCGGAACGGAAGACAAAGGGAGGCAAGGAACTGAACAGCCCCCGAGGCTTTGACCGGGAGCAATGATTGCGTCGAGAGAGGACGTACGTAGGCTCCAGGCGGTCCTTTGGACCAAAAGCCGCCAGGTGGGATCCGCGGGCGAATCTGGACCAGACCCGAATGCGGTACGAGACTCAATCTTCTTCCCGCCGCCCGCCCGTTTGCAGCCATCTTCATCCCCGTAGCTCAGCTCCATCACTGCACTTCCCACATTCCTCAAGCCGAAGAATGAACGAACGAACGAACGAACGAATGAATGAATGAATGAATGACCGACTCAGTTACTCTTCTTCATTGAACTGATTCTGCATGTATACAGATATAACCTCTATTTACAGAACATCCCTATCATAATATAGGTTTCGCAAAGAAAGAAAAGAAAAAGACAAAAACTCCAGGATTGCACACCGATAAGACGCCTCAAAGAATGCTCGGGATTTTTGAACTCCTTTCCCCCCAAACGACAAAACCGACATGATGAATGCAAGATAAGAACGCCATGACCAAGATGAGAATCCAAAATAACCGAGTAGTCCCGATCAGTGGGCACTTAATCGGGACACCCTGGACTGGGGCGAACCCATGCCCTTGACACCGATCTCGACTTGTCGCATCACCTTCTGCAGCAGCGCATCCATGCGCGGCAAGTCTCGCAACACAGGAATGACGGATCCGGCCTCATACTCGCTATCCAAGATATAATAGCGCTCTCTGCCCCAGTTCTCCACCGTTTCTCTCTGGAATGCGACTTTAGCAATGACCTTGGCCGGAACACTAGCCTTATTGATTGCACTTTTGGAGAAAACCCGCAAGATAGGCCGGAGTCCAGACCGGGTCTGATGCGCCATTCGCACCGACAAAGGTGCCGAGGCGGTGAGATGGCTCTCTCCGGTCATAAATCCGGGGTCCATCGTATATACATTGAGCGAGATGTTGCCCGCCTACAATAACACAGTCAGTCATCACTCTGGAGAAATAAACAAGGGCTCACTCACGAGTACCAGACTCCGGCGCAAGGCATACATAGCAGCGCTCATCAACAGCTTACTACTTCCGAACCGGGCGGTGGCTTCCTTTGCACTGAGAGGAGTTCCCGGGGCCTGGCTGGCGTTGTCCGGGTCCTGCTCATCGAAGTAGTCCAGGGACCCTTTGGACATGGCGGCGCATCCGATGTTGATGACTCGGGCACCGCCGTTTGGGGTTCCGTCGCCGGCTCGGAAAGCCTCGAGCAAGCTCACCGTCAACAAGAACGGGGCGATGCAGTTGGTTTGGTAGACCGGGTCGTACCCATCTCGTGTGACTTGATCGGTGACGTATGACGAGCTGGCCGCGGAATTGATCAGGAGGGTGACAGGAGGAATCTCCTTACTGCGAACTCTCTCCACAGTATACTGTGCAAAGCTCGCCACCGAATTGAAGCAGGCCAGATCACACTTGACCACCTCGACGGACCGCGGCCCAATCAAGCGGATGCGGCTTAATACATCCTTCACGCTATCGGATCTGATACCCCGAGCCACCAGCAACAGGTGGACAAAGGGCTGTGCTTTGGCGATGGAGATGGCAATCTCAGATCCCAGCAGGCCACTGGCCCCGGTGATAATGGCTGTACCATGCAGTGGAGTTCCCATGGTAAGGACGAAGCACAAGAATCGAGCAGGCGGTAGAAGAAGTTTACCGTAAGGGTACAGTAGAGACAGATCGTGCAACGTTTAGAAAGGTCAGTCCGACATGCTTCAACCCGAAGCCAGCAAGTCTAGACTGAGAACAGTGAATGGCGACGCAAGATCTAAGGAGGTTAGAACGCGGTTATAAATCTATGCGAACGAGAAAGTCGGTCCGCTTCCAAGTGAGCCAGCCGACAAGACCGACTAGTCAAGTAGTAAGTAACAGTAGAAGAAGATTTTAGGGGCTAAAGTCTGTAGAGGCCAGGCCGGGCGGCAGGCGAATGGAAAAGAAAGCCCGAGATGATGCCAATTCAGACAAATCAGAATATAAGTCGAAGGCAGAAAACGAATGTGATATTTTTCTCCAACAGAAAAAAAACAATAAACGAAAAAAGAAGGGAAGGACGAAAGGAGGCAGACCAAGAGGAAAAGAAGAAGAATAATACCTGGAAGAACCACTAGAAGCCAGTCGATCGGGATTGCAAACCAAGGAAAAAAAAAAGGTGCTTCCCAACCGAAAACCGGCCTTGCGGCAAGGAAGGATGATTGATGATGTGCCAGACTGAACCCAAAGGACCTCCTCCCCCAAGGCCCAAGACCCGAAGAGCCCCTAAAAAAATAGTGAGATCCCCTAAGAGTTCAGCGACACCAACCAGAGTGAAACACCGGGTCTATGAGTGGGGGTTTCGTTTGGTGGGATGGGAGGGGACGGTTCCACCTCGGAAGAGCCACACGCGATTCCCGATGGTGTATTAATAGATGGGAGAGATCTTGGTAGACTAGGACCTCTCTCGGTGGGTTTCTTTTAAGATGGGTCAATACCCAGAGATGAAGACGAAATATGAAAGTGAACAACGAAGTATTGTTGATTTAAACTGAATCGAGAAAGTAAGAGAGAGACATTGTTGACCAGCCAATTTCAAGGACGGACTGTCCATAATAAATAGTACTGATCGATCGATATTTGATAAGATGAGGACGATCAGTAACTCGACCGGATGGATGTACGGTTCATACTTCCATCCAGGGTACAGAACAATCTGCTGGTACAGAGGCTGTCTGGCAAGTTCCCAGTTCTATTCTAAGCCAAGCGGGCAGTGAAAAAAAGAAAAAGAAAAGAAAAAGAAAAGTCGAATGTTAGGTCACCCAGATCAGGTCACAAATCAGGTCATATTGGGAGGGGGAAAAGGGAGTCTTGCAGGCGAGACATACATGCATCGGACATGGCCATTTGACTGTCTTAGTCCAGTTGAATCGCATCCAGGGACTGTAATAATCCTTCCATTATTCCAAAGTGCCCCATAATAATCCATTCCTTTAGCAAAACCCCTCATTCAAAGGTTCTTAGTACATTGGGACCCATCCAGTCCCTGCTTGAGTAATGTCAAGCGAGTATGTACGACTGAATGTAGGTATGGTTGAATGTAAGGATGTAAGTAAGTTAGTAAGTTATCTTAGTCGGAGGTACTGGACGTAGTAGGAAGGAGTGTAAGCCTAGTCCGGGGGGAAAACTCGAGAAAGAACGAATGCGACCCAATGAATCCGAATGATTAAACTCCCCAACTTCCCCAAGTGACCTCTCTTTGTGTGTTTATTTTCCGATGCTTTCGTTTACCCCGGACCCCTTCGAGGTTGTTTCGAGGTCGGATGACGGCAACCTATGTGGGCGAACTCTCAACCCAACTCCCAGAACCGTGGATATAACTCACACACGCCTCAAACAAAACAAAACAACCACTAGTCATTGACCATCAACTCGCAACAACCGCGAGCTTGGCCCAAATACAAAGAGGGGAGAGGGGGATTGTCTCCGCTACCAGGTGTGGATGACATCTCATCAAGCGGGGGATGGAGTCACGATCTCCCCCAGTTCCGCTGGTTTAGGTCCGTAAGTTTTTAAGGGAGGGAACTTTGATTCCCTTCGCATCGACCCGGAGATCCGCAATCCCCGTCAAAAAGAAACAAAAAGAAAAAAAAAACAAGAAACAAGGTGGCGTTGATCCGCCCTGTTCGGATAGGGTCGAATCATGAATGTTGCGCGATCGAACGCATGTTCTTCTGCAGCCACCGGGGTAACCGTAGTACGGTATCTCGGTATACAGTGCACCTGGTACATACGGAGGAAGGAGCATGTCGAATTGTTGCTTTTCTTCGTCGTTTGCATTGCGACTATTGTCCTCAAAACCGCGTGATAGAGGTTTGCCATCTGTAAGAAATGTTTAAAAAAAGTACAGGGTACTCACAGCCTCACAAGACGCACAAAGCTCGGTCGGAGAAGACATATCAGGTTCCGATATCCGAAAGGAGGAGAGAGATATGTACTCAGTTGTATGTACACTGGGCAGTTCTTACATGTACCCTGGAGGCTGGGTAGTACTCCGTACTCGCCGAACCTTTGCCCAGCGGTCTGGCTGTCTGCCAGTGACCGTTTAGTCTGACACTTCAAACGTCTAGATCATGGAAGATCCGAAAGTTTAGCCTGTCGGCTTTGCATCTAGACAACCCGGGGCTGGAACATGGCCAGTCCGGAGCCCGAATCTCTGGGTTACTCTTTTGTATGACTGTGCTGTACAATACTAGACTAACACTGTACCTAAGGCATCATCGGATGGTGGGAACCACTCCTACCACCAAAGGAGTCTTCAGTTACGTGCTACGACATCATGACTTCGGGGTTGGTTATACGAGAGAACGAGGAATAACCCCGCTCAGCTCTGCCCTTCTCGACGTGTATTTCTTGGCATCATCACACCTCATTCGCAGCCAGTGCAGTCAGTGCAGTCAGCCGAGTAGTGTGTCAGTAGTTCCGGTGGAATGGACCGCCGTGCTGTCGTGGTTACACTCATCAAACCTCGCCAAGAACCAGAAAACGCCCGCCCGTCGTTCGTATCCACACGTGTTGATTCCTGAGGCTAAGATATCGTCGCTTTGAGTACCCAAATGAGGTTAAACCGTTTACACTACGCTAACTGAACTCAGGGCTTTGTTCTGGTTTGCTGTCGGGCATCCCCGGGGGTTTAGGTGAGAACCAGAAAGAAGAAGCAGACGAAGGAAGTGCTGGTAGGTATGTATGAGTATCTAGCCCAGGATTATCATGGCCGGATTCTCTTGGCATTGCTGACAGGCTTCGGTTCTTGCCTTCAGCTCCCAGTAGACCGAGAGTGGCTGGCGTCATTATACACACTAAATGTGCCATCACACACGCCTTGGGCCGTCATGTATGGCTTCGGAAAAGGACTTGACAACACAAACACTACTTTGAGGTACAACTGTGCGACCTTTACAGCCGCATCTGACCAGGGCGTCTTGTCTCACCTGAGTTCCTCCCTCCTGGGCTTCATGCCGAGATGTCAACTAAGATCTTAACATGTTTGTCTTTCTCGTGGATCAGGGCTTCAAATCCTTTTTCGACAATGTCTTCCATTCGAATCTTGCTGGTGATCATGGATTGAGGATTGAGCTTGCCTACGAAACAACGAATCAACAATCAGCGAAGCGCATGGGAGGGCAGGGATGGCACGCCACTCAAGCTTACCCGAGCTTATAGCTTCAATGACAGCAGGAAAGATTCCATCGGCAAATATTGCCGCCCCGATTACATGCTTCTCGTCTAGCACAATGGCGCGGGCGTCTATGATCGGTTTTCCCTCCCAGAGCGACACAATCGTGACCGTTCCTCGGACCCGGATGCCCCGAAGAGCCGTATCCAATCCAACTTGCACGCCAGAGCATTCAAAGGCCACATCTGCGCCTGCGTTCCCGGTCATTGCTTGTACCATGGAGACGACATCTTGCGTCCGAGGATCAAGGACATGAGTCGCGCCTAATTTACTCGCAAATTCTCGTCGTCGCGACGAGACTTCCGCGACGATGATAGACTCGACTCCTCGTGCCAAAAGCACTTGAACCACAGCCAAACCAATAGGATCCCCTCCAACGACGAGAACAGTCCGAGCACCCTCGAGAGGGCTGCGGTCTACTGCGTGCCACGCCACAGACAACGGTTCAACAAGCGCTTATATAGATCGCGTCAGCGGATTGCACCAGACTAGCGACAGAAAAGTGATAGAGCTCTTCCCTCACCGCCGATATCCAAAGGGATGGTGTCTGGTAGCGGAATGGCATGGTCGGCGTCAACCACGACGTGGTCCGACAAGCCCCCTGCATTGCCTTGAAAGTGTCTTTTTTCAGCCTGATGATAGCCGAAGCAGACCCCCCCCCCCCCCAAAAAAGCAAAGGTATAACCTACTACTATAGCCCACAAAACCTAAATTACGACAACAGTTCGGAGTTCCGCGCAAACAGGGAGGACAACTCCCGTCGGACAAGTTAGGCCGAACAGCAACCCGATCTCCTACTTTGAGGTCTGCGACAGCATCTGCAACCGCGGCTCCCACCTCCTCGACTATGCCGCTAAACTCGTGGCCCAGGGTCGTTGGGAGCTTTCCCCCGGTGATCGCATGTGGCATCAGGGGTACCAGATGCGGCCCGCACGTGTACTCATGCAAATCTTGACATCACACACACGCACACACACGAGCCTTGTGTCAACGATGATCATTTCCAGTTTGCCGTTGGCTGTGCTGCCAAGTATGCTCTTATGAGTATGATTGTATTGAACTACTTACCACTTCCGCAGATTCCTACAAACGCAGGTCGGATCTTAATGAACATGTCAGGGCCGAGCAAAATAGAAGGTGTTAAGCTAGGAATCGCGCGGTATACACACATACCTTGACTTGCTTCTCCAGACCGGCTCTTCGATCTGATCAACCCGGATGTCTCCAGCTCCGTAGAAGCGGACTGCTCTCATGGTGAAGGATAGTAAATCTCAAGATTTGAGGATAGATGTATACCACTTATGCTCAAAAATGCACACAGTCCACACTGAATTCAAGTCCAACAACTGAAAGGTTAGCTCGGCGGTGGCGTGAAGGGAACCCAGGACTCACAGAGAAAGAGGATAAAATAGGACTATTTGATCCCCATATATATGTCCCTGCATTCTGATTTAGAGGGAGGTTGCAAAATGCGGGGTAGAAGAGGAGAAAAGAGGAGTCGAGGTCACTCGGAACTGGAACCAAGCTGCTGCTGCTGCGTTGGTAAAGTGCGATAAGCAGGAAGAGGAGGAAGAAGCCTGGGGCCCACGAAGAGGGGAAAGAGTAGCAGTGTCCGCGGTGGCTCTCAGCTGCGACTGGCGGGTGATGATGAAGTGACTGTCACACTCTACTTTGCAACATTAAACAACTTCCAAGTTGTTACCTTAGGCACCGAATAGGGCAGTTATTTAACTATGAGAATGCAACTTAGTGTTTTGCTGGTAACACAAGGCCCATCGCTCCCTTCCCCAATGCACCGGCCGTCCATGTGCTCTGCAAGGGAAGACCATTACCAAAGGAAGCTGATTCTTCGTTCAAGCCATAATAACTTTACCAAAAGTTACTCCGTACGATTTACCTCGGGTGTATATAACATCGTTCTCGAAGGTTCTGTAGAGTCTTAGGAGGAGAATATGGTGAAATGAAATAACATTTTCTCTTTTAGGGTTCAAAAAGGGGACTCGCTAAGTTCTTTCTCTCTCTTTGGTGGGGGCGCGGGGGAGGACAAGGTATACGTTATAAGATAAATATTCTTTCACATCTTTCCTTTGCAAATGGGCTGAACTGGACATATCATGGACATCGAAAAACGCTCTTTACCGAACGGTGGCACCCTTCAAGCTCTTGACGGTGCAGATGCCGCCGGAGGCGGTCTTCAGCAGGCCGAGGGCGGGCTTGCCCTCCTGGCCCTGGACGGCGGGGACGGCGGCGCTCTCGAAGGCGACCTCGAGGTTGTCGGTGGTGGTGAAGCCGGGCTGGAAGGTCTCCCAGACCTTCTTCTTGGGGTTGAGGACCTTCTCGGGCTCGCCCTCGGACCAACCATCGAAAGTGATGCGCTCACCGGCGGGGGCGTCGGCGGGCGGGGCGACGAGCTCGACGGGGCCGGCGTGGGAGTCCTCGCCCTCGGCGACGCGCGGAGAGGCGGCCAGCACCATGGCGACGGACTTGATGCCGCGCATGGTGACGGGCTTAAGGTTGCAGACGGCGACAATCTTGCGGTTCTGCATCTCCTCCAGCGGGATCAGCCCGTTCAAGCCGGAGCACACCGTGCGCACCGTCTTGCCCGTCGCCTCGTCCAGGGAGGTGTTCTCGGTGCCCGGGGCGTCACCGCAGTCGATCGTCGACACGAACAGCGAGTCCGCGTTCGGGTGGTTGATCGCGCGCAGGATGTGGCCGACCCGGAGGTCGATGATGGAAGGAGACGGGGGAGCGGCGGGCGCCGGAGCGGCCTTGGGCTGCTTGGGCTGCTTCTCCTTCTTCTCCTTCTTGGGCTTGCCGCCTTCCGGTTTGGCGGCGGCGGCGGCGGCGGCGGCGGGAGCCTCAGTAGCAGCAGCGGCGGCAGCGGGGGCTGAATCGGCCTTCTGCTTCTTCTCGGCGGCAGGCTTACCCTGGCCGACGACGAGGGGCTTGCCCTCCGCGCCGCCAGCGGCAGCGGCAGCGGCAGCGGCCTTCTCCTTCTTCTTGCGCTCCTTCTCGGCCTTGGGGTCGACGGGCTTAGGCACGAAGCGCACGTCGGTCACGTCGATGGCGACCTTCTCCTCCTCGGGGATCTGCAGGGCGAACAGCGGGCTGTTCTGGACGAAGTCGACGTGGCGGACGATGTGGTGGTAGCCCTTCTCGCCGGTGCGTTCCTCGGGGGACCACTTCTCGACGAGGGGCGCGAGCAGAGCGTAGACGGCAATGTCGGCGACGGAGGGCTTAGCGCCCAGCAGCGTGGTGCGGGTGGCCAGATGGGTGTTCAGCAGGCCCAGGATGTTGGCGATCACCGTCTGGTCGTCCTTGCCCTGGGCGTGCTGCAGGCCGGAGATCGTGGCCAGCCATTGTTTGACGTCGGCCTCCTCGGTGACGGAAAACTTGGTGTGCGGGAAGATTTTCGGGGTGGCTGTCTGGAGGTCGGGCTCGGTGGCGTCCGGGGAGATGGCGGCCGGGTAGGACCGGTAGAGGAGGGAGAGGAGGGAGGACTCGGGGGCGGAGTTGATGGCCATGTTTGCGAAGGAGCGGATGGCGAGAGGGTGGTGGGAAGAAAGTTGAGGTGAAGGTGTTGGAGAAAGTGGAAGAGGACGTAGCAGAGGAGGAGGAGGGGCAGCGAATGATCTTGCCGTCGCCCAAGGAAGAGGAGCGAACCGCGGGGTTGTTCTGGCGACCCGCAGAAGGCTCACGGCCGCTTTGATGGGAGTCAACTTGCCTCACGAAAGCGATCCCAGTCTGAAGACGGGGATCTTGAGAATTGGAAATTGCAATTGTCTGGAAAAATCCAAAGTTGCGCTGTCAATTCTGCTGTGCGCGGGTAGAATCTCCTTTTTCTTTCCCCTTGTTCTGTGCAATCACAATTTTATGCATCCCATTGACTGCCCATAGGATTAGTCATCGTATACATCTACGATTTGTGCATCAACCTCAGCTCATTCAACTTTGGACACAGGTCTAATGGTACAGTTCCATTTTCTACAGCATGCTATTGCAGCTTTAAATTCTCACAGTATTAAGTAAGTTAGATGAACGGAGGCTGTGCTCATCGGAAGACAATCACACGGGCGCCGCGACACCCAGGGAAGGACCACGCATGTCGAAGACAACATAGAAGGCCTTCAGAAAGACGTCACCCAAGATCTGGAGTGAGGCGCCCGAATTTGATTGAATGCCACCATAGCAAACTAAGAGTTGTTAGTCAAGCATCGCTTGATTATGCCTTTAGGTAGGAAGTACTCACGAGCTTGTCCAGTAGTGGTGTTGGTGCCAACCTTGGAGAACTCAATCAGGTTTCCAGGAACCGTAGCCAAGTGCTGCGAGCCGATGGCAATCGAGAAGCTGGGGAGAGTGGTGTTACAAGGGAAGATGTAACCTCCAGCACTGCTCACATACACGGCGCTAGGCACGTCGGCGTAGTAAGCATCCACCACTTGCTGGTCCATCAGCATGAGAGAAGTGCCGGTATCAGCAATCGCCGTCTGCGTGTTGTTGATCGTCTGGATGGAGCCGTTGCCCACTGCGAACTCGGCGGTATCGAACTGCCAGTATCCGTTGGAGCTATCCACGCTGACGTTGGCCATGGTGCCCTGGTATTTGCTCGAATCGATCAGACCGAAACCATACTCGCCCACGCCATCACTCTTGATGGCAGAAGTGAAGACAGGCTCGTCAAGATTAGCCGCAGCATTAGCGAAGAAGGTGTTCTGCGCTTGGGGTTCGATGCTGTTGATGGAAGAAAAGCCCAGGCCGACCAAACCGTTCGAGTTGGTGTCTTCGATGAAAGATTGGGAGACTTCAGTCGGAATCCCGATGGCCTGGTTCTTGACGATTGCACCGCCGATGTTGACTGTGTCGGTTCCGACAGGACCAGCGGCGAACGAGTTATCACCGTAGGAGACATTGAACGTTGCGCCGGGCATATCCTTGAACGTGGTCGAGTTTGCGGGGTTGTACTGGGTATGACCATCAAGTGTCTTGTTGAGACGAGTATCCAGGACCCAGCTATTATCGATCTCTTGTCAGTATCCCGATCAAGTAACTTCTGTAACGGTGCTCCTTACAAGTCCGCTGAGCCTGTGTCGAAGGTCACGACGATCTTCTGGCCACCAATTTCAACAGGCGAAACAAATTCGGCATCGCTTTCGACAGAGGTTGCGCTGACGGCACCGACCTGGTCTGGCTCGGCGCTGTTATCGCTGGCAGCGACGACGTTGTGCTTGACAGTGGTGACGGGGGCGAAGTCCTCCAGCTCGATGTTGAGGTTGCTGGGAACAATGCCAAACTTGCGATATGCCTTGCGCAGCGCCGAGGGACCATGCAACTCGCCCTCTCCACGACGAATCCGACTGACCTTGTAAGATCTTCCCTTATGCTGAGTGCGACCTGAAGTTGGCAAAGAAACAGCGCTGTAACTGAAGAACAAGAACAAAAAGAGAGACTGGAGGAGCTGCATGATTGTAGCTCAGTTGGAATATGTGGATTAGTCTGTTAAAGAGTGAACATCCAAGTCAAGGAGGGTCTAGAAACACAACACAAAACAACGAGCGCAATGAATAGTAGTCTTTTGATTGAAAGTGAGACTCCTTTCCTGAAGGAACAGCGCGCAGTTTATAGGGGAAGGTAAAGTATGGGGGCCGAGTCCTGACTGGGCCAACAACAACAAGAATAACTGAATCACCCCAGTATGGACAAGAAGGATGGAAGAGGAGTGTAAGCACCAGTGATCCTCTACCAACTGACGAGGGAAGTCAAAAGTAAGACTTGGAATATTGAGAAAAAAAAAGAGTGCTATCCTTCCACAACGAAAGGAAGAAGATAGCAGAAGAGAAGTGAATGAACGAGCTACAATGTCAATCGCAGCAGGAAGAAAACGAAACACACGCAGTCTATAAGTGTGCAAAAAGAGTTACAAAACAGAACGAAGAAAGTCGAGGACTTGAATATCACTCGAGAAAATCTCCAAGCCCTACTACTTACGCCCAGAAAATTCCAAGAACCCAAGAGTCGAGAACTGACGCATGGTGCTTAGGAAATGGGGTTCACTGGAGCGTGGCATTGTTCCACTTAAATGTGAGGTAGGCTGGTCTTAACCCGATATTGCAAGAGTTGGAGGACGAATCCACCGAGGAAGAGCCAAATATGGGCCAATCCGAAAGATTTGCCCCTGTTAGCAAAGGGTATCAACGCATCAGCGCATCAGCGCATCAGCGTATCCATGGGTGCCAAAGCCGAGAAAGACTGATCAGCCTGACAGGCGCCTGGGAGGGGCACTGGCGAATGGGCACCTCGCGGGCAGGACAGTTCCGCCACTTCCTCCAGGCACTGAAACCGCCAGCCGCTCGAATCCCGAGTCGGGGTCCAATCAGCTGTCGTCAATCCTGAAACAACCTTGCCCCTCTTTGAACTTTTGAAGCAGGCCCAGCGATTGAAGTGTTACAGATTTCTACTCTCTCTCTAGTCAATCATCGACCAGTTGTAATGACCTTATGTCAATGGCACGGTCCAGCCGGCAGATGATGGGTTCTGCACAAACTGGATCCTATAGCTAGTGCTGCTATCTATTTCCTATTGCTAATATATCGGTAGACTCCGGCCTAGACTCGAGAAGAGGGCAAGTTTCCATCGACCGGTCTATCCGACCTCAGGCCGCGTAGACAGACGCCTCCCGCGATCGCAAGTAGCCTAGCCCGTCATTCACCATGGATGACCGAGGCAGTCCCAAGATTTGGCCCGGATAAAAGAAAAATGCAAAGAAGAGGGTAAA
This sequence comes from Aspergillus aculeatus ATCC 16872, assembly GCF_001890905.1. Classification (NCBI taxonomy): domain Eukaryota; kingdom Fungi; phylum Ascomycota; class Eurotiomycetes; order Eurotiales; family Aspergillaceae; genus Aspergillus; species Aspergillus aculeatus. Next base: position 194,928 of record NW_017962989.1, read on the forward strand.
GAAAATAGGCTCTCAACTCAGGAGACACCGCCGGAACTACAGTGGGCTTGGCTGAATACCACCGGGCGTTTAGCAACGACATCGCGATCGTTGGTCGGACAAGGGATTAAAACAATCTCTCGGCAAAGATTCGGCAGAAGTTGAGATCCTCAGCAAGGGTCTCTCCGGATTGCCCGAGTTATGAAGGCTATTTTAGGGACGTTATTCCATGTGTCGACCTCGGGCAGTTGGTAGAGCGGGTCCAAGTTGCTTCATAATCCCCAAGTCTCAAACGAAGCCAAGCGAGGCCAAGTCAACGGCGAAATTCGAGGGGTCAATAGTGGTCAACTGAGTGTCAGTTCCAATATGCCAAGGGGCTCGGGGCAGAGAAGGGACTTGACAGGCATTTTAAATCCTCAATCAATCGACATGATCAGCATTATTCAGACCCCATGTTGACTGAAGGGGCGAGGTGAGCATGAAGAGGATGATGGCTCATGTGAGCATTGCATCCTTTGGACTCATTTAAACTAATTCTACTTCGACCGTTCCGCCCCCAAAGCAATAGATCGCCCCCAAAATTCTCTAAGGCGAACTCCTGGGGAGCATAAAAATAAAAGTTATACTTTGTTCGTAAACAAGAGATCAAGGTGCCTTCGAAATAATCTGGTATCAAGAATAACTGCATCTATGCCCAAACGCCCAGGAATGATAGCAAATCGTGTGAATCCCCTTACATGCTGTCCCAAATGCACCGCGCTGATAGACATGAAAGAAAAGAGACAGTACTTTTACTCGACCGTGTCCTCCGGCAGGACGTCGTCCGGCTCCTCCCCAATGAATTGCGCGACCGAACGCACGACCTGCTTGATGGCCTTTGAAGCTGGGCTGTCTGGGAAATTATCCACGAAGCTTTCACCGTAATCACATGCCATGCCAACTCTAGGGTCGAGCGGTACAGCGCCCAGGAAAGGAATACCCATCTTCTTGGCAAGACGTTTTCCGCCCCCGGTGGTAGCTCGGAAAATTTGCGATTTTGTGTTGCAGTTTTGACAGACAAAGCCCGACATGTTCTCGACCAACCCCAGAATGCGGATTCCAGCCTTGCGACAGAAGTCGATTTCCTTCCGCACGTCTAGCAGAGAGACTTCCTGAGGGGTGGTGACCACCACCGCACCGTCGACACCAGAGTCTTTCAACAGCGAGTTGACGGACAAGTGCTCATCTGATGTTCCGGGCGGCGTATCGATGATCAAGTAATCCATCTCACCCCAGTCCACATCCTTCAGGAACTGCTTGATGAGTCCATTTTTCTTGGGTCCTCTCCAGATCACCGCATCGTCCCGGTTGGGCAGCATAAATTGTACACTCATCGCAGCCAGATTATCCGTGACCCATACGGGGCTCCAGCCTGCGTTGCTCACATGGATGGTCTCCGCCTCAACGCCCATCATTTTGGGGATGGACGGCCCGCAGATGTCTGTGTCCATGACGCCGACGGTCGACTCGGGGTTCGCAGCAAACGCATGGGCGAGTAGGGAGGTAAATGTTGATTTACCCACGCCACCTTTGCCGGACAATACGAGGATCTTATGCCGTATTTGCGATAGCCGTTCGGTGATGATAGGAATGTCGGGATCGGGGCCCTTGGGAGCGGAGGCGCAGATCTGTTGATTCGGGCAGCCGGCACAAGCATCACCTTGACCAGCTTGTTCAGATTCAGGACCAGGGCAGTGCTCTATGAGCAGAGGAATAATCAGTGTCATGAATGTTGCACTCGGCGCAAAACAGAAACCAACCTGGTTCGGGAGCGACAAGATTCGGTGCCATCTTGGAAGGCGCTTCGAAGTAAGCCGTTGTCGGCTCCTCGAGAGAAGGGGCCATTCTGATGACGGCTCTCCGATTATCTCTACGTATGAATTTGAGTAATGAAGAGTAATCAGGAATAATTGAACAAGATATCAATTGACAGCAAGAAGTGGTACTGAAGGAAAAGTGGCGGGGATCGATGACTGCGGGAAGTTGCTTGATAATCAGCACTTATCGGAGGGATGACAAACCTTCCCGTGGCGATTGGTGCGGGGCTGCCTTCAGATCCCAGCGGTGTCGGACTGGATGCAGTGATAAGATTGATACGAGAGGGGCACGTTTAACGATTTTGTATGAGTCTCTTTGTGCATAGACCTATCTGTACGCAACTACTCTAGCGCTAGGTAGGAGATAGGCCATGTCTTATGATTCAGGACGTGGTTGTGATAAATCTTCTCTGGCTGCAGCATGAAGCTATGGCTATGCTACTGTGTCTCACAAATCTTTTGAGAGACCAGGTCATCGTCGTCCTAGAATGCGGGTTTGAATCTACTCATGAGTACTGTATTGCTAGTGGGCTTGTTGCCCCAACGAATCGTTACAAGCCTGCTATTCGATTTTGCGAAGATTGGATGAAAGATTGCAAGTTTGCTCTATCGAGCTAGCCTCCTACATGTGATTCAAATAGGCCCAGTTCCTGAGATGCCTAGGATCAAATGAGGGGCATATCGACTGGGATATCGACCAGGAATGCCATGTCAGAACCCTAACCCTCTCACGGGGACCAAGAGGCCATTATGATATCACAATCCTTGGGTACAGCACCGACGACTCCATAGTGCAGGGACTTGATTTCAGAACAAATGTGTTCAAGTAAGGAGCCCATTCTTGCATCTGGCCTCTGAAGCACAAGAAGAGCCCAGACATATCTCGTCTACATCGATTCTCATCTCAATTTGAGAGTGCTCGGGTCTCTACCAAAGTAAAGAAATCCTGTAAAGCTTGCATAACTAGGTACATTAGGTAAAACATCGCTTCTGCAGCTTTATCTTCCACCGTGGATGGTGACACTAGGGCCTTTATCGAGGCTTAGCGAGAGGAGAAGTGTCCATTCAAGCACAGAGGATGAGAACACCGCCGTTACCGCCCACAAGAACTAATATATTAGTCTTTGTGGTGCCGAATAATGCAATGCCACTATTCAGGGAGGTCAATGACTGGACCCTTCTGTTATGCATCCAATTCCAGGGTTTCTCCCTCATTCCGACCCGCGCTGTCTTTGAATCCCACCTCGACCCTGATGAGGGTCATGATTGGTGTTAGACCAATGATTCCAGCCTGTCCGTCCCATCGATGCCTCCCTTTCCCCAGTGCATTGGGATCCACCTCAAGCCATAACCGAAGACAGGCCATGGGGGAATTGGGGAAGGAGGCATGGCTAGTGACTCTAGGTGCTTTGTCTCACTCCCAACAGTTTTTTGGCGTTGTGATTTTAGATTAACCATAAATAGGCAGAACTGGCCTTTTTTCACCTACTTTTTCTTTTCAGCTTGACTTCCTTCCCTGACAATCACTGCAGTTTTCAGAATTAATATTCGAAATTGCTCGGATGAGGTCAGACCAATCATTGCCTTCCCGCCAGTTGATTCTCCCCCACTGTCACGGCCACTGTCACATGCTTCTGCTTCTTCTGTTCTTCCTTCTCCTTCCATTCATTCTTTTGTCGTTCCCACTGCATCTGCCGGTTACAATTCAACAAATCTCCTAAACTCATTTCAACAATGGATCGTGGCCTCTCAACAGGCTCTAACCTGGGTGAGACTGGGCTTCGCGAGAGGACTACAATGGCCTCTCAGTCCGACTCAATTGCAAACGCCGAGGCTCTCACTGCTACTGGCGAGGTCGAGGCTAAGGATGATGCACAGAAGGACAAGAAGACCTTCGGCCGCACCCCTGGTGGTACAGGTTCGTGGCACTTCCCCTACCTCCCACCCCCAGACTAGCTTGAAATGTCTTGATTATCTGCACCCACTAGCAGCAGACTGACCTCATTTCGACGATGCGACAGTATTCACGGTGCCTCAAACACATGACATGGTCTCTCAACTCCTGTCTCCATCTGAGCCTAAGAACCTTTCCGATATCATTGTTCTATTTATTCTGGGTGCCCATATTCTCTTATTATGGCAACTCCCCCAGGGTGCAAAAGTCCCAGTGTTTGCCGCCGTCTATCTCTTTTGGCGGGCGGCATACAACATCGGGATCGGATGGCTTCTGCACAATCAATCCTACCACAACACACTTGTTCGCTGGGCGGAGCAGACCAAGATCTTTGTGAACCCGTCCACAAACCAGAATCCCCATCCTAGCCTGTATAAACTAATCAAGCGCGAACTGGAGACCAAGGTCCCTGTCGATTATTCATTTGACGAGGCCCCCCTCGAGTACAACACTTGGCTTGTCTTTCGTCGCCTCGTTGATCTTATTCTCATGTGTGATTTCACATCATACTGTCTTTTTGCCATAGCATGTAGCCATCACCCCGTTGATGAGGGCGTGCTGATGACTATTGTGCGCTGGTCGTCTGGTGTTGCTTTAGTGCTGTTCAACCTTTGGGTTAAACTCGATGCTCATCGCGTGGTGAAAGACTTTGCATGGTATTGGGGAGACTTTTTCTTTCTCATTGACCAAGAGTTGACGTTCGACGGTGTTTTCGAGATGGCTCCTCATCCGATGTACTCGGTCGGCTACGCCGGATACTACGGTATTTCGCTAATGGCAGCAAGCTACAAAGTGCTGTTTATTTCCATTCTCGCCCATGCAGCACAATTTGCGTTCTTGGTCTTCGTCGAGAACCCGCATATCGACAAGACGTACAATCCACCTCCTCCGCGCAAGCGTGTGACGGAGCAAGATTCTGTATCCACATCTTCTCAGGCCAGCGAGCCTCCTTCGTCACCGGTTGATGAACAACTGCCCCACGCGACAAACCACCCAACAAGCAACCCTCCTCCATCGGTCCACAATCTGCTAGGGTTCCACAACCTGGACCTGCATCGGATAACAGATAGTTCTTCCTTGCTGGTCCAGTTCCTCGTATTCGCCCTGACCGTCTTGACGCCATCTACACCTCGCTATCAATTCATCTTCGTGGCCAATGCAGCAATCTGGAGACTATGGTTCTCCATCGGTATCGGATACCTCCTCATTCGTCAATCAAACTGTAAATCGTGGACTCGGCACTTTGTCAAGTATGGCGAGACCCCTCATGAAGCCTGGAATCAGTGGAAGGGCACGTACCATTTGAGTATGATCATGTGCTACGCGAGCTTTATTGCTGCTGCTTGGAAGATGTACACGTTTCCTGCTGACTGGGGCTATGGTCTGGTCTTGCTCCGGCATGTTCTGGGTGTAGGGCTTATTTGCCTGCAGACATGGACATCGGTCAGCATCTACGAATCTCTGGGCGAGTTCGGCTGGTTCTACGGTGATTTCTTCTTCCAGGGGTCTCACAAATTGACGTACAATGGTATCTATCGCTTCCTGAACAATCCCGAACGTGTTTTGGGTCTGGCAGGGGTTTGGGGTGCTGTTCTGATCACAAGTAGCGGAGCGGTCATCTTCCTTGCATTAATAAGTCACGTTCTAAGCATGGCTTTCATCCAATTTGTGGAGCGTCCGCATATGCAGAAGCTCTATGGCCAAAGCCTGCGACAAGATGCGGGGCTTGTCAAGAGCCTCAAACGATCCCTGCCCCCTTCGCTCCGTCAACTGCATGGTAGCGTTGATAAGATTGTGGACGAATCATTTGAGTTCATTGAAGAACTAATCGATACGGCGCGCCCTAAGCTTGCCGCTGGTGTCAACACGTTTGTGAAGGACACAACTGCCCTGTTCCAGACATATCCTGCTCGTGTTACCATCTCCCGCATTGACGAAGATCTGGCTGGATATGATTCGCGGGACTACTCCTTGGTGATTGAGGGCACCGAATCTTCTTCGGTTGACGAGATTGACCTGCGTAGCGGCAGAGAAGATTCAAGACATTCGGTCTTTGAATACGGTGCACCGATCAAGGTCCGGTGGACGGCGCCTTTAAATCACAGCAAGAAAGATTGGATTGGTCTCTACCGCGTCACCGACAATATCTCAAGGGAGATCACGCGGGTTTCTTCTCAAGGCAGATGGATCGCCACAAATGCCGGTGTCTACGACAACCAAACCTGTGAAAAAGGCATCGTGACCAGTGATGTGAAAATTTCGGCCTCGCAGCGCCCAGATGGAGAGACAGACGATATCTTCACCGGGGAAGTTGTCTTTACTGGCGACAAGCTCTTCTGGACCCAGGGAGCCTTTGAGTTCCGCTATCACCATAACGGCAAGCACAATGTCATGGCGATCTCCCGTCCCTTCGAGATCCGTACCGCACGGTTTGACGAGGAGGAATTCGTGGAGAGTAATCAGGACGATCTCCAAGCATCCGTTGAGCTGAAGTTATTGCCTGTGATCCGCAACTGCTTGGACCAGGATCCCGAGATAGCACCCGAGACAGTGGAAGAACAGTTTGGCAGCCAAGTGGAACGAAACGGCAAGTATGCCAAAAGAGTTGTATTTGCCGTACACCAAATGTGAGTATCTCACCAGTATTGTTTGTTGTTGCACAATTAACACGGCTCTTCCAGGTTTGGGGTGGAATTTGCGCCCGAGGTCGTTCGAGCTGATGGAACAGTCCGCAATCTTGCGTGGAGGATTTGCAATGCAAAGCGAGTTTTGGTAAGTATTTCTTTCGGGTCACAGCCCATTCGGAGACCAGAGGAGAGAGCCTGACATGCGAATCAATGCAGGCTCCCTACAGCATGACGAGCAACGGCACCTCTACTCCAAGTGAAAGACTAGAGAAGGCAGAGATCGTGGCATGATATCGTTTCAGCGCACAGTATTTCATATATATATCCTCGATTTATCCTGCTGGTATACTCTCTTGAACGACTGTCAATTATTGCAATTACGCATGTCAACTCACACCCTCCAACAACACATGAAAAATGAAAAGGGCAGGCAAATATGCACCGTCGCATCAAAATCAACAAGCTTATATTCTGTCATGGTCAAAGCGAGCTCTCCTGCAGGACTAGGCTTATCCTCGGCTGACTAGTTCTACATGTACATATGCTTTAAGCTATACATACGTATCATGGAATGATGTTTTTCGCAAAGTCCTCTTTTCATTTTCATAATATAGAATGTCGAGGTCGAGAGAAGAATGGGCACGAAGGGCAGAAGGAAAAGGGGAAAGGGGGGAAGATCGTCGAATGTCCATCAGGCATTGGTGAAATTTTGTCTCATGGCCGTGAAGGCTCTGAAGTAGCAAATACGTAGATATGCAAACATCTTCTGAACAACGACGATCAAGTGAGTGGTAGCAGGGAGGGGGAAAGGAGGCAAGACCAGTCTATGAACTTGCAGCAAAGCAAGACATTGAACTGAAAGGGCCAAGACAGTGAGCAAATCATGCAGAGAAACCAACAGGAGCTGATCATATTCCATGCTATCTACGCCTAGCACTATCCGGCACACACCACACAAGAGCATCGAGACTTGTTCAAGAATCGAATGGGTCTGCAACCAGACATTGTCAGCACAACCGCTATGAATACCCAGCAGATGATGTCTACATCACAAAAAGAACGAAGTAGAATAGTAATCAGCCAAGCCGGTAAATTCATCCCTTCCCCTGCCAACCCCAACCCCCCAACTCGCCGTCCAAAACGAACTTCGAGCCAGAAGGAAGGCATTGACACAAGTCAAGCGTAGCGAAACCAAGCCCACGAAGGATCCCACAAGCCCACAGGAGGTGAAATGTACAAAGGAAAAACAAATGACGGGAATCCACACTCTCGAGAGCTCCACAACCTTCCTCCCTGATGAGAGAATGGTCCGAAGATCGATCTCCTAAAAGGTCCAGTATAAGGGAGATGAGAAGACGTGGCATCAGTTTGTCCACCTATGATGTACATTTGCTCGACGCAGGGTGTTGTAGGTGTTATCAGGAAGAGATCTCGCGCGGCTCGAGGGGCGGTTCTCCACGAGGGGAGATCATTGAATGGATTGACTTGTTGTCATCATAGACATGGTGTTGTGGGCTGTGTGTGTATGGGTATGGGGGAGGATGAGTCTTACCTTCTATAGGTGGTGTGGTAATGTGGTGTCTGGTGTTATTGCTACAGTACCTAGAAAGTCTTTGCAGCTGTTAGCATGCTGTTTTGTTGTTCTTCATGGGTGAAGCGATGTTTAGGATGATTGGTATCAGGAGTTTTTGGTAAGGTATTTGGTTATCTTCAAAAAATTTGCAGAAGCAGAACTGAAAATAAATTTTTCTCATCATGAAAAAGCATATCAAGTGGTGAAACTCGATGCGCGTGGGCAAAGATGGGTTCGAGGGGGGAAAAAAAAGCTGACATACCAATTCATCTACAATCGCTTTCGTTTTTCCACACTCCTCATGACATGGCTGAGTTTGTGTGATCCTATCTTTGGTGACAATTAGCAAATTGTCCACTAGAGTACAATGACTGAGCATGAAGCAGGAATTTGAGATTGAGGTCAGATGGTGATGCATGTTTGTTCGAGGCCCATGTTTAGGTCGCCAGAACTTCGATTTTTTGGATCGCTTTCATCATGCAAGTGATGCTTGGTTGGGTTGTGGAAAAAGATATACTCACAGTTTACAGGTTAGTTGCCAGTATCGTGCTCGAAAGATGACGACGCATCATGCTTTGCTTCGCATTTGAAGAGCTTGAGCTGTCGAAATCACAACAATCATTGTGTTGTGGGGAAGAGAGAAGGAAGAGAAGGAGAAAGAAAGCGCGAAGCGAAAAGCCGAAGAAAAACCCACGAGGGGAAAAAAAAGGCGCCGAACTTCCGCGATCCCACCCATGCAAACCATGCAAACCTTCTCAAAAATGAATGTAGCTTTGCGGGCAGTTCGACCGCCAGCTATCGGATCGCTTTATCAACCCCCATCATTATTATCTGCCCCTCCCTTCGCTGCTTTTCCTCCGATCACTTGTTGTAATTGATCGCAGGGATGCAAAGACATGTGTAATGACTGACAGACGAAGAATTAATGGGCCGCCTAGCGGCACGAGGCCTGCGGTTTTCGCCTCCTCTCTCAAATCCGCCTCCGGCGCCGCTACAGAAAGACCTCGCCGTCATAGACAACCAAATGAGTTGCGCAAGATCTGTAAGAGCTTCCTCTCTTCCCACGAGTTCGCGAACAGGAAGCTAATCTATCGACTAGTCCTCAAGACGGGATTGATCCCTTCGGCTTCCGGCTCCGCATACCTTGAATACGAACCATCTACTTCCCTCGCTGCAGCTCGGTCCTCTCCTCAGTCCCTGATCCCTCCTTCCTCGGCCTTGAAGCTTGCATGCACCGTTCATGGACCGAAACCTCTTCCCCGGTCGGCGACCTTCTCGCCAAACCTCGTTCTTACCACCCACGTCAAATACGCGCCATTCGCCGCCCGTCAACGGAAGGGCCACATTCGGGATGCCAGCGAACGTGACCTGGGCGTTCACCTCGAGACTGCGCTCCGAGGCGTGATTGTCGCGGAACGGTGGCCGAAGAGTGGCCTGGACATTACAATCACAATCCTTGAGGCCGAAGATGACCGGTGGTGGGGGGATGCACCAGACTCGCACGATGCGCCGTGGGGCATGATGAATGTCCTGGCCGGGTGTATCACCGCGGCATCCGCAGCCATTGCAGACGCTCGGATTGACTGCCTGGACCTCGTGGCTGGAGGCGTGGCTGCTATCGTCTCGGACGACGCGGCTGCCGAAGAAGGGAACTCATCAACGCCGAAGTTGATGCTGGATACGGATCCGGCCGAGCACAAGTCCATCCTGTCGGCGTGCGTGGTCGCTTACATGCCTGCGCGAGACGAGATCACTGAGATCTGGCTCAAGGGCGATCACTCCAAGGCTTCTTTGGGGGTCGATGACAGCAGTTTGGGCCATGAAGCTTTGATCGACGGTGCGGTCAACGCAGCGCGCGGAGCGCATACGGTTCTTGTGGAAGCAGTCCAGGAGTCGGCTGAGCGGTACGCTGGACTGTCAATCAGCGATTCATAATGAGGAGTTAGGAGCGTTAATGAAATACAAGAAAAAGTAACGCCTTGCTATTTGCCCTTATAACATATATCCTTTCTAGTTTCCCCACTTAGCATGAAATGCATACGCTTTCAGTCGCTGTTTGCTTCCCATTAGGTATCAATAGAAATAATCTATTGTGTAGACCACCTGCATCTTGCCGTTCGTTAGATGCCCGGGCCAACAATATCACTTCCTCTGGATTCACAAGCTACTGCCTCAGCATAAACACAGACACACAGTGACTTTATTTGAAGAAAGTCCACACCTTCCTCTACCTTCATACCCAGCCTTTTCATAAACGCTCAATTTTCCATCAACTAGACGTGTCCGTCTTCTCCTACTTCAACTCCTTCTCCGCGCCTCATCATCTTAGCAACCAACCGCACCTCTCTCCATCTCAAAATCACCTACACACAACTAATCTACTCGCCCCATCTCCCTGACCCCGATCATACACTACATACGCTTCGAAAACTCGTTGAACGAGACCATGTCCGACCTCAAACGCACCCATGAGGCCGACGTCCTCCTCCTCTACGTGATACTGCTGAATGCAGATTCTAGAACCGTGAGTATTATTGTCACCTCGCCTCACTTGCCATCAATAACCGTTTCTCAACCTACAACCTCCCGTCTACCAACGCCTTGATCTATCTAAGCTACCGCGCGTATCAGAGCACGCGATTTACTTCACATTTCCTCATCCTCTGCAAATCCCTCACTCTCCCCCTCTCACTGGCACGGCAAGGCTATCTCTTACGCGATGCTAACAACTACTCTCAAACCATAGATCAACTGGTCCGCCGTCGCCGAAGCAACCGGTATAACCCAGTCCGCCGCCCGGCTGAAATGGTACCGACTGAAGCAGGAGCTCGACCTGAAGATCGAAGCGGGTGGGTTTGATTATAGGGACATGCGGGTTGCCGAGGCTCAGAGTGGCAGTGACGGCGATAAGGACGCAGGGGGATTCTCGATGAAGGTCACTACTGCTACCGCTGCTACTACCGCTGCCGAAGAGGACGAACCTCGCTCTGATGGAAAGCCAAAGGAACAACAACAGTCACAGCTGAAGAGAGAGAGAAAGAAGAAGTCCTCAAAGATTGTCCAAGATGCGGAGTCAGTCTTGTTTTCGGATTCGTCCTCTGCAGGGTCTGATGGGGACGTTGATGAGGATGATTGGATTGATGGGACCCGTGGTGGTCGGAGGAAGAGTTTTGTTTTCTATGCTGGGGGTCGAGGGGACAAGTTGGGAGAGATCAAGAGTGATGGTGGTGTTGATGTTTCTGAGACCAAGGAGCGAGAGTTGAAGGTTATGGGGTCTCAGGAGAGGGTGTCGTGCTGGTCGTCGGATTCGTCGCTGGTGAAGGTCGGGATATCGGGTGATGGCTCGCAGGGGGAGGCTTGTGCTATCTACTCGGACGAGGATCATGGGGGCGATATGGAGGTCAAGGGGGGTGAAAAGGCTGGGGATTTTGCTGCTACTCAGGAGAATGATATTGATAAGGTGAAGGAGGGGGCTGTGGAGTGAGATGCTTCTCTTTTACTTGGCAGTTGATATGCATTCAGCCCTGCCGGTGTCATAGATTCTGTGGGCAACACACTGAGCTCATATGGTTGAGCATTCGTCATCGAGTTAAAGAATGGACAGTGAGACAGCTCTATCAAACCCCCAGTATTTGAACGTCGCCATGCTCTGTCAATGGATCATTAGGTTTAATACAAGAATAAAGAAAAGGCGCTGATCAAAGATTTTCACCAGCAGCATGTCGTATCGCTGCGCTCAAGCCCTCAGGCTGACTGTAAAAAGGACTATGAGACGCGTCAATGGTCTCTGTCTCAAAAGCATAGCTTTTTGCCGTCTCTTCGACCATCATCATCTGCACCGCTTTCGGAATAGCCGCATCTAGAAGACAATATAGAGAGGTACTGGGGACATGCTTCCACGCCGCATAGGTGCAGGAAAGCACTTACTGCACTGGTGATTTTAGCTCCGATTATTGAGAGAGATGTCGAGGCTATATGTAGGTCCATGTTAGTTACTTGAGCTGGCAAGACTTGCTTACTGTGGACAACACCTGGGAAGGACTTCTGCAGCGAGCAATTCGAATGGGTTTCCTTGCTGCTCTAGGCCCGACTGGAGCGGTGGGGTTGAGCACAAAAGTGCATGCCTCGAACTGAAGACAGAGATCCCAATAACTTCAACACCACTGGATTGGTTATAGGCTTATATCAAAGTGGTACAGTAGTTAAACGGGCGACCTGTGAGGGAAAGCTATTCATGAGCAAGCCTAGGAAATTGCAAATAGGCCACCTAACTTGCGTAAGTCAAGAATGCAGCCTAAGGAGCCAAGAGAGGGTAATGGTCTCAAGAGACGTGCTTGATATATAACCAAGTAGTTAGACATTGGTCATAGCTATCTGTTCGGCGAGACAAAGAAATTATCAAGTGTATAAAAATGTCTCTTATCGGTGCACGTATACATTCGCTCAAGTGAGATACTATATTGGTACAGTACATAGCGTACACTATACAGCCGAAGTGTGTATACTGATTGCACCATACCCAAAAGGTCTTGCGGGAATGGGAACATGTGGGGAACAGAAACAAACACGTGGGATTCAGGCATTAAGAAAGCAAACAGGCAGGCGCCACACAGTGAACATAATTAAGTGTACACACATATAGCGGTATAAGTTCCTTTTCTTTTTCTGGTGGCTGATCTTAGTCTGTATGTGTATCTGCTATTTAGTATCTACAGTTCTGTCTGTCTCTCTAAGCGAGGAGTTCTTTCCGGGTCTTACCGCCGTGAGCCTAAGGATGAGACTAATCCGGAGAAAGTTCTTAGTCGATTCTCAACGGAGATCTAGCCCACTGTCTACTGCCTAAATTACGTACTACAGTACTGACTCGAGTCACTCGACCGTACCTACGGTCTGTACGGAGTACTTTGACAGTATTTTCCTCGACTGCCTGAGCATTGAGCATTTCTATCACTGTTTTGAGCAAGATGCGGTCTGCTAGGAATCCTTCGTCTTTGTCTTCCGTGGGTCGCTGTAGCTGAATTGAAGGTTGATTCAGCTCCTCCATTCTCGCCTGGAACTTTGTCCGGCCCAGCCACGCTGGTCCAAAGCCCCGTATTCGTCCAGTTTCTCGCTCAACGCCGAATTCCCAAGATCTGGCAGCAGTTTAGGCAGGCCCAGGCTGGCGGGTCGAATCCAGGTTGGTCCCAATGGAATTCAGCCCGATACGAGACCGTTGTGCGTTCTCCCCTTTTTTGAGCTGTCAGGATGCTCGCGGAGTGCATGGCAACATTCTATTCGTTATCCAGGAGCGTGGCGTCGCTAGTATCGCCCGACCGTTCGGTAATCGCCTATCATCTCTTATCAACTTGGCTAGTCAGTCCTCACGGTGGACTTTGTTCAGCTCAGCCCCTAAATTCTGGCCCGCCAGGCAAATCGAGCGCAGTATAGATACAAGATGTCCTTCGCTGTGATGATGGGTCCTGGGCGGATTGTCATTCTCCTCATCTCGGGAAATTCAAACGACATCTTCTGAAATACCACTTTCACAATGGCATCAGAGTGTCGTGCGCTCTACGAGCAAATATGGCTCAAGCCTGGGCCGACTCTGGAATTGGCGCAATCGGCCCTGATGAAGCCTGCACCACTTTCGTGGACCCTCGAGGAGCGGACGCGACTCACATATCAAAGAGCAAGGGCCTTAGCACATGCATACAGTAATACCACCGCTGCAGTTGTCACTTCATGGACAAGGGACTAATTGAGACGGAGCAGACTTGACCTTGGATGATGTGGTGAACACGACTCCAAGATTCTGGAAGCTTCACATCGACCTGCTCACGGCTATGGACGGTGGTGCAATCAACCTGGTTAGCGTCCAGTATAATCTTTTCGTCGGCACAGTTGCTCCTTTCGCTGCCACGCAGCCGGAGTTGGCGTGGGTTATACACCAGGCGATGAAGTTCGATATCTCGTGCGTTCTCTACATCTCTAGTCCTGGGGATAAAATTGACCTCGATCAGGGCACAATTCATGCTCACCGAGCTCGGGCATGGCTTAGATGCACGCAATCTCGAAACAACTGCAACCCTTTTGCCCAATGGCAATTTTGAATTACATACCCCTTCTCCGGCTGCTGCTAAGTGAGCACCTCCTGAGTTCATTCCTCGACCCTGAGACTAACAGTGGCAGATGTATGCCACCGAACTCTCTTCGCAGTGGCTTGCCTGTTTTTGCAGTCGTAATAGCCCGACTTGTTGTCGAGGGAGAGGATCGAGGAGTCCGACCGTTTGTCGTTCAAATGTCGGACGGGATCAAGATGTGCACCGGTATCACGTCGAAGTATGTATCCGAATTAATCCAGAACCACCTGCATAGATATATTGAGACTAACAAGCGCGGTGACTACTTAGGGTCTTCCCACCTCGTCCGGGTGCGAACCCGATTGATCATGCCTTGACCTACTTCAACCGCGTGCAGCTACCGTTCTCCGCCCTCCTTGGTGGCAAGGAGGGCGCCCTGCAGACGTCACGCAACGAACGTGACAACTTCTTAGCGACCATTCACCGCATGCCCCCCGGAACACTTTTCCTGGCTGGTGGGTGTATCCCATTGATCAAGATGGCTGTTTACAACGCCAGCAAATTCAGTTTCCGGCGACACATCCTCGGGCACGACGGGCAGCCGATGTCTGTCATCAACTTCCGTACCCAGCATCTTCCCATTCTTCACGCCATTGCCAGAGCGCATGTCCTCCAAGCGTTCTTTATCTACGCTGGAATGGAATATTGCGACCCGAAGAATACTGATCCACGGGTCCGCCATGCCTTCGCTACAACCTTCAAGGCACTTACAATCCACCACTTCCAGACTAGCCTCAAACTCATAAATGAGGGCTGCGGCTGGCAAGGATACTATGATTTCAACCAGATTATCCAGGCTGATGTAAGCTATTTCTCACCTCCACAAAATATCATGCATGCTAACCGCTTCCAGCTGGAGTTCCGTGCAGTGGCAACTGCTGAAGGCGACGTCAGGGTCTTAGCCATCCGTAAGTCTACTTAGTACCTAGTCTCCTGCAACCGGGCAAAAGCAACCACACACGCTAACTCTTTCGTAAAACAGGACTCGCAAGCGAACTTCTGATTGGCCGTTATCAGGTCCCACCTCCCAAGGACCCCAACGGTGTCCTAGCAAGACACGAAGCGGGCTTGATTGCAGAGGCGCGGGAGCTGATCAAATCTTTCGGCGGCAAGCATCGGAGCGAGGCTTTCAACCGAGCCATTCTTCCTCTGGCTCTTCCCTTGGTACAAGCTATCGGAGCTCGCATGGCACTCGAAGCCGCTAGGGAGGTGGGCATTGATTCCAAGCTACGGGCGCTGTACGAAGCTGGAATCATCAAGGAGGATTCCGCCTGGTATGCGGAGAAGGGCGGCCTCACGCGCCAGAAGCAGCGCGAGATGGAAGCCCAGGCGGCCGATGCAGTGCTTCCCGAGTTGGAACGATTGGTGGAGGAGACCGGCGTTGAACCGTATTGCACGGCACCGATGACGTCCGACCGGCTGTGGAACAATCTTGTTGAGGAATTGGAGGTCTTCTCGGGCGAGGGCGAATGCGAGACGGTGCCGGCTCCCCAGGAGATCAGAGCGCGGCTATAGAATGATGATACCTTGTGCCACGGCGTTTGACAATCGATTTGAGGATAGATCGGAGGCCGTAATTGGTTCAAGAATGTGAATTTAGCGCTTTGAGGGTTGCAATACTTAAACCGTACTGCTAACCTGCATTCCCCTTTGAAATTATATAACTTTCCCTTAATGAAATAGATCTTAGGTTGGTGCTCCCTACGTACCCAGTGGCCTACTATACCGTTTCCTGAGCCCTCGTGTGACGATGGTTCGAATATGAAATAGAATTAGATAGTGTCGGATTGTTTGATGAGTAAAACCTATTAACTAAGTAGAGAGGTAAAATTGTTATCCTGCAACTCCTGTTTACCTACCTAATTAAAGATGCTGCTGCACTTACAAAGGGTGGAACAGTACATGGGCAATCCATCTCTAATTCTCGAATACTTGCAGAGTACATACCTAGAGCTTTAGTCAGTTTCCAGATGATTTTATTCTACTTAGCAATCAAGTTCGAAATCGTTTGTCCATGTACTATGATAATTCACATAGTCGAGATAAACGTTTCAACCCACTACTATTCTCCTTACGAGACTGACCGGGAGATTAAAACGATTTCCCCTCATCTGCAAATTTGTGGCTCTAGGTATCGCCAACCCGTCTGACATTGCCAACACCATCTAGTTCCAAGGTCCATAGGTCGCCCTTACTTAGCAGTCATTATTTTGTGCGAATTTTCGGCCCAGCAGCAAAGCAGCTTACGGACGGACACAGTGGCCACTCCGCAAAAATAGATCCTCTCACTAGCAGCAGCTCTCAGCCAGTGAGAGAATGGAAAACCGTCAATTATGCAGGCTTTCCAGAGGATGAGAAGTATAATAGCATGACATTTATCCTTCTTTCAGCGAATACGTTGGATGGTTCCAGGTTCGCATCTTGAGTAGCAAAAATGACAATATTCAGGTTTGATTCTCTGCTCCATATCACACCCATTGGTATAGCGCATTGCTAGCTATGCATGTTCAAAAATGTAAGTCATGTACATCGAGGTCAATGCCGTGAAATATCAAACCGTCCACCAAGTCAGATTCGCACAGAAATGCTCATGCCATCGGTGCACATGTGAAAACCCCCCTTACAGCCCCCGTGTCAAATTGGCGTTTCTAGACGATGCTGTCAGCAATGGCAACCTAAACAGCCGGGGAATAAGGAATAACTTACAATATCGACGATACTTGCATAGGTTCCGCCACCCAGCACAATAACCCCGACGCAGAACAGGAACGCAGCTGACAAGTCATGCAGCAGTCGCTTCCGATTATTGCCTTCGCGTTTGCGCAGGAACATGAACCACATGACGGCTGGGATATAAAGAACGAAGCCGGACACAAACAAGGCTGAGCTGAGGGCGAGAAGGTCGTTGAAAAACGGGATCACTTCCGAGATGACCCACGCAGAGACAGTGATGGCTAGTAGAACAAGCAGCCATGTGATCCAGCCCTTGGGGGTGTTGATGAACCGGACCACGGAGTTTTCGTACATGCGCAGATGAACATATCGCGCTGTGACCGTGTTGTTAAGAGCGCCGGAGATATAGATCACCGGCAGCGCGACCCCAAATGCGATTTTGGCCATCAAGCTGCTCATCGATAACAGGGCGGGACTCTGGACGTCTACGCCGACGAAGGCGTAAATCAATGCGCCGACGAGAGTGTAGATCACGATTTCCATGCCGCCCAGGGTCCAGATCGATTTCATGTAGTCCTGGGGCGTGTGCATCTCGTCCATGAAGGAAAACTGGTACATTGAGAAACTGTAGGCAAACACGATGTTTGACACGGCGATAAACCCGTCTGCAACGGTCGTGCCGGGTCGGGGCCACGCAGACCAGTTGACGCCCGCCAGACCCCCGGGGGAATTCGCTGCCTCGACGCCTGTGGCGATGATGGCGATAATAATAGCTGCCATAATCGAGACGAAGTCGATGTAGCCAAGGATAGCTGCATCGGTGAACGACGGCATGATGGCTAAAAGCATCAGCAACACAGCCGAAATAATCCCAAAAACCATGGAGCAAGTCGCATTGTTGGTAAGAACATCAAAGGCAATGGTGCCAGTCAAGCAGTAGGAGGCCGTCACGAGAATGAGCTGCAGGACAAACATAATCCCAAAAAGCTCTCGGCCAAATTTCCCCAGCATCAACGTCCCAACGTCCCCGTAGTGGTGGATGTTCGGAAGTGCGATCTTCGTTTCCCCGACAAGGTAGCTGGCATATATTGCGACGACGCCCACCCCGACACAGCAAATCGTACCTGCCACCATGCCGAGGATTGCAAAAGAGGTGGGCAGCGTAAGGACCCCGAGAGCGATAGCCTCGACAACAAGCACCACAGTCAGACGTTTCCAGCCCAACCTTCGGAAGTGCGCAGCCCCTTCGGCTATCTTCTGTTTCTCGGTATCGGTGACCGCGTCGACATTTCCTTCGCCGATGCTGTTATGAGGAGATTCGTCGGAGCTAGCGACCTTCGAGATTTTGTCTTCATCCCAAGCCTTATCCTCGGTGTGTTGAGGAACGTCCTCAGGCGGATCGAAACCATGTTGCACACGTTTTGGATCCTCCATGCTGGAAAAATCGAGGTGAAGAGTGCCCCGAGCCCCAGTTTTCTTGTCCGCCTACTGTAGAGTCCGAAGCCTCATTGTACGATCGGTCAGGCAAAGTGAGATTAAATTGTTGAGAAAGATGGATGTGCCGTCAGAGAAAGGGAAATCCCCAAACCACCTGATCACTCATTCAATGCGTGAAGGTCTCAGAAATGTCTCACTTCCACCTGTGAGCGTAGGACGCATTGGAATATTGGGCCTTGATTCGGAAGTGCTGGAGGGCGGACTGCAGGAGGTAATCGCCGGAAGGGTCTCGTTGACGTCGAGCATTAAGTAACCGCCGGCTTTCCACATGTAACGTCTTGCACATCGAAGCTACCTTCCTCCTTCCCCGCAAAACGTAAGAGGTCCAATCATTCACCAAGGACAGTCCAATATGAGCGTGTGGCTACTGCGGATGTTTCTGGTAGGAGCGACCCTGCCTGCCCTTCAGGACGCTCAAGCTCAATTGTCTTGGAAATGTGGCGTTCAGAACCTTTCTCATCCTGACGACCTGCAACGGACATCCGGATACGCCGCATAGTTCAACAGGCTCTGCTATCGATAGGCACGACGCAGCCGAGCCAGTCGGAGCCCCCTTGCGAGGGCTGATCTTAGGACTGCATCATCGGAATCCGGGTTCTTAGGGCTGACTGTTCCCGCGCCGATATCCCTGCGGGAAACCGGAAACGATTCTGGGTGCTGCCTACGAAGTACAGAATGCTGCTTATCGATAAGTTTCCATGTGGCAAGGGATCGTCGTGTTCCAGGAGAATCTGTACTGTACATCGTGAATTCCACTCGTGAAACAACAATTAGGTGCATCGAAAATTTCGCCTTAGCGTAGATTGCCATATTCGTCTTCAAGATATCAAGGAGGCTGAGCAAATTGAGCAGCTGACTGGTAACAGAGATGCAGGAGGTTTGTGCCTCTTCTGCTCCATATGCTAGCCCGCCAAGCAGTGTGTATCGGCATCATCCATGAAATCTTCGGAGCATTCCTGAGCCATGATTTCCGTTTCCGGTCATGTCAAGCGCAAGGGGGATGCATCGGCCTGGCCGCAGGCGACAATTTATGCAGGATCCTGAAGCATTTATGCTTATAGTTCTCGCTTCTTTCGAGGCATATGGCAGGGTTCTGTTCAATGGTCTGACATGGTTCCACAAAGGGATGGATCATGGTAATAACATCCAATCAGGATGGAGTAGTTGCATAAAGGACGACAAGAGGATCACTGCGCATTCCAAAGCAAAAGTGGGAGATTGGAAGACTTGAGAGGGATATGACAACCTGAAGTGAAGAGAGGGCAACATTTGGTTGGTGTTTGCTGAAAGTGACCTAACTTACTATGATGGTCTTACCTAATCTCGACTCTTTGTCAACCCGTCTGGCTCCCGCCTAAGTTAGTTACACACTATATGAGAGTATCAACAAACGCAATACCAACAACACAACCACTTGTCAAGAAACTGTCAATCACCAACCACCTCCTCCCCCTTATTAGATTTGCGACTCCTAGTCTACCCTTTCAATCGAGAATAAGAGTAATCAAGATTGGTGCCATCGCGATCGGCGTTTCAGATCGCTGGGACTCTGGATCGTGGCCTCCAATTAAGGAGCCTGGAGAGAGTGCATTCCCTCCACAGATACGGAGAATCTCCGCAAACTCTCCCATCACTCAACCTTTCTGACTTCTAGCAAGACGTCAAATTTTCACTGCGTTGCTGTCAGCTGCCATCGAATTCTTCCTTCCTTCCTTCCTTCCTTCCTTCCGGATACTCCAAGCCTGGTTGGCGGCGGCCTATAGGCACTCGATGACATTGCCCCTGTCAATCAGTATCGCAATGGGACAATTCCAAGAACTCTGGT
This sequence comes from Aspergillus aculeatus ATCC 16872, assembly GCF_001890905.1. Classification (NCBI taxonomy): domain Eukaryota; kingdom Fungi; phylum Ascomycota; class Eurotiomycetes; order Eurotiales; family Aspergillaceae; genus Aspergillus; species Aspergillus aculeatus. The sequence continues at coordinate 215,031 of NW_017962989.1, forward strand.
GCTCGGCTGGAAAATTCAGTCCCACTCCGCGCCAGCGCCGTTCGTTGTCTATTGACGATCAAATACCCGATATGTCCAATAGGCAATAGCACGTTCCTTCGTTCAAGACCCGCTTCTTTGATGGGTGTTCGTGGCTCCATCCCGCGCCTTTTATCGGACTCTGACTGGCCCTAACCAGCCAACGTCTAGCCGACAGAACTTTCGGTCTCCATCAAAGCATGAAATCGGGTTCCTCTCACCAATTGATCCATCCAGCCTCTGATAGGCTGACTGCTGTCACTAAATAAGGTAAACTTTGACTGCAAGTCTCAGGAGTGTGCTAAGAATGGCACTCTCGGCCTACTAGTCTAGTCGGGCAGTAAGGCCTGCAGGATGCAGATCTAATTTCAATGACCTCGCTGTCAAGTGGGCGAGAAATTCTAGCTTTTAGGTTATGACCGTAGAGAAGTTTAGGGCTCACAGCCGCAGCCGGAGAGGGATGGATTCAACGGTCTTCTTTTGCAACTGCGAATTGACAGGTATGGCTTCAGGGGACTTTGACGGGTGTCCTTGACTATGTCGTTACTAATGCAAGTTCTAGATGTGTAAATCAAGATTAATGCAAATCCTACAGTACGAATATGTCCACCAGATCTCTCTCCCGGCTGTTGGCTGAGCCCCCATCCGCCCACGCTCCATCACTGAGACCTGGACCACTTCTGCCCCTGACGTAGAACCGGAGCAAATATGAGATCTGCGAATGGGGCAGCCACCAGAGGGCAATCCTTTATTCTTCTGTCCTCTCCTCATTTGCTTCTGTCTCTTTTCCTTGTTCCTCTTCCCGTCACCCCGTTCCGTTCTCAAGCATCATGAGCCTGCTCCCAACCCTTCAGCATGGATTAGGTACACTATAAAACGAATAACCGAAACACGATAGTCGACTTGAGATTAGGCTACTAGTCTAAGTGTCATTGCTCTCGCTTCGGATGCAATCGGCTATGATTTGAGCATATGCAGTGCCCTGAAAGATTTAACGCAGTCAAACGAAACTCTCGAGGATTGACGAAGATCGCTCTGCACAATCATGGCTTCTCTCAGACGGTTTTTCCACACCGAGAAGTCGTCGGGAACGCCCCATGATGATCGAGACAATCGGTCAAAATCTTTGGGGAGCGATCAACAATCCGCTGCATTTTCTACGACGATAACCTCACATCCCCGTGGTTCCCAGAACGGACCCTCTGAGCCAGCTCACAACATGCGTGCACGCCCTACGACATCTTATTCTCAACCACCGTCCTCACTCCCTTCGAGTCCAAGGGGAGACAAAATTCCTCGGCACGTTGACTTGCTTGACGCACTGTTCACTTCGCATCGATATCATATACAGTGCCCTACTTCTTTATCGCCAATCACTCCTTACAATGAGGACATCGCGGAAAGGAACATGGCTTTTTTCCTCAAGGGAACGTTTCTTCCCAAGGTGGTGTACCCCCGTCCCACTTCTTTACAAGGAGATGTCACAAGAAACGTGTTCGGAAGGAACAGTCGTTCTTTCACACGCAGTACGAGTACACGACCTAAATCAGCACAGGGGTTGCCTCCCCGGTCAACTGATCAAAACGGAAAGGAGTTCACAAAAGGCCGGCCTCGCTTGCGGGCTAGGGAAGGCCGTGTAGCAACATCGACTTCCAAGTTATATGCTCGTACCGCGTCTTGCGCGCACGATGAATACCCAGAGTCGCCGACAGACATGAGCTCCCAAAGAAGCTCTCTGCGCTCACAGAGATCAGCACCTGATCTAGTGGCCGGACGGCCCACAACTTCTGATACAGAGCCCCCGACACCCAGCAATGGCTTCCTTGGTGTGCCTCCGGCTTATAAGCAAGGCCGCAGATGGAGCACTACTCCCCTCCCAGATAGTCCCACCATCCCATTGTCAATAAGCCATGACCAGAGTCTGAGCGAGGATGAGTCAACTCATGACACAACCAGCGTCACCCAGACTTCCAAGGATCATTCTCAGGCCGCCTCTTCTCGAATTCATTCTAAGAAGAACGTCCGAGATCTTTCCATCAACACAGAGCTTGCAGCTCGAAGAAATCCCACCTCAAGAGCAACGCACCGTGCCATCCAGCCACCGACTCCCAATACAACTGAGTCAGCACAACATATGAGTATTGCAGAGGTCATGAACAGCCCCTTGCCGGTGGCTTCACCCACAGCAGTCTCGCCTTTACCTCCCGCTACTGAGAAGGTTGCGGAAATTATGGACATGTTTCGACAGGCCTATACGTCATCGCCGGTCATGACACCTCACCCAACGTTTGAAACTCTTCAAGATGCTATCATCCGTGAAATCAATTCCCATGACGCCTTCAAACGGTTGACATTTCCCGAAACGGAAGGCTCTCTTACTCCCTCTCCCTCTCAGGAGTCGTTTGATAAGGGTCTCAGCGTGCAGCTATACCCTAATACGGGATCTGAAAGAGGTCCTAATGCGAAAGAAGGTCAACTCCTCAAGTTGATCCGAAAGAGTTCCTTTAGAAAGCATAAAAGAAACTCGGAACAACGTAGGAGCATCTCGACAAGTGTGCCAACGACAGCCATACCTCAGGTGTCAGAAGGGACCATTCGACGGAGGCACACCGATGCCCCGTTACCATCAGGCCAAGTCTTGAGCAAAGCAGTCGCGGGGGAGGACAGCCTTGAGGAACCTGAGATGCCCATGACCTACATGGATCTGCTGCTGCGGTCTGAGGAAGCTGCATCTGACATTGGCTCGAAGCAAGCCTGTCGCTTATCTGGAAACACGACCCAGTCCACGCCCACACAGTCCCTTTCGTGCGAGAAGGCGGATCGCTCCAGGCCGTCGCCATCCATTCTCTACATGCGCGCCCACGGCTCCGATTCCATACAGGGATCCCGATCCAGCTTTTCAGATGACGAGAGTGACGAAGAAATCATCGAACTACCAAGCCTCGAGCCTCCGGAAGTCATTATCCATGGCATCGACTACGAACATGCGGCGGTCCCCACTGCGCAGAGCACAACTATCAAAAGCCCTTACCGGATCATGAGCTGGCCGCGCAAACCCACCAACAACATCTTGAACGTGAACTAGCTTTCTTCTCTCTCTTCTCTTCAAGCGCTTCTCTTCCAGGCTCCCGAGATCCGACAACTCAAGCTGTCTGACCTACTATCCTCCATCCATTCTTGTGGAGGGCAGCCCTTCTCAAATGAGACCGTTTCATGATACCCATCTATATGCATGTCCACTAACCATTTCTTCCCTCCTTCCTTGCACAGCTTTCACCCGATTCCAATCATTTCTTCCTTAAAGAGAAACACGACGTTGTCTTTCTCACGAACGAGTGCTGCACATGATCCTTTTTACGGTCCCAAAAGCTGACTTGTCGTTACGTGCTTTCTTCTAGACCATCTCTCCCTGCTAGTGCAGAGGAGTTGCCTCTGCTACCTACACTCATTGTATAGATGCATAATTTCCTATTATACTTTCTTATCTGTCTATTAGCGCAACCATCCATCACTGCCTGCTGTCGTCGCTCAACATCATGTCTCTCCTTCTCAATAACAAGCAAAGATCAACTAAACAGCCGAGCTCCATGCGAAGTAGTCAATGGTAGTTAATAAGTACCTATAAATCTATCACTCGGTACCCATTCTGTCTACTTCTCAATTTACAAACAAGTGACGACGACAAAGGCCCCATCAACTTTACTCCTCAAATTTCAGATAACAGCACACTGCCCATTGAAAAGGTATCTGATGCAAGCAAAAGCAGGGAAATTCTAGAAAACTCTTGATTCTTTCTTTCAGGATAAAAAACTCCTCATCACACGCTTTCTTTTCCTTCTCTCCCAAACCCCACCAACCCCAGTTTTTCAGACGCACAACCAAACAAAAAACTGTAATGGCAGGAAAGCAAAGTCATAACAGTCATAGTACGAAGATAAGAAGATGAGGATATGCACACAGAATGGAAAAATGAAACCACTCTTGATTGAAACAAAGTAGTGGTAAATAAAATGTCAGTTGCAAGTGATATGATATTGAATAGTGTAACGACGACGAAAAGCGCTTAGTACGAGCCTAGATTAGGGGAATCAATCTGGGTTAGCGAAAATGGCTCGAAGATGATCACGACAAGAAAACTTACGGCCGAACATGCACCACTTCTCCGCAGGGCGGGTACACTTGGGGTTGCAGCACTTGGTCTCGCCGGGGACGATACCCTCGGGCTGGTCGAAGGGGATACAGAGGGACTTGGCGCCCATGCTGGGGGCACGGGCGTCCTGGGCCTCGCCAGAGTCCTCCTCGGCCTTGCGGGCGCTCATGTCCTTGATCTGGTCCTCGCACTCCTCGGTCAAGCAGTGGGGGATGATGCAGACGTTCTTGTCGTTGAGGGCGGGGGTGAAGTCGTCCCAGTTGGTGATGAGCTTGCGGTGGGAGCGGTACTCGTTGTCGGCGCGGTTGTACAGGTCCTTCTGGATGGTCTCGAGGAGAGCGGGGACGGCTGTCGCGAGGTCGGCGATCTGGATGGGCGCCTTGCCGTCCTTGCCGGGGATGTCACGGCGAGCGGCGGTGACGAAGCCGCCGGCCATCTCACCGGGACCGAACTCGATGCGCAGGGGCACACCGCGCAGCTCCCACTCGTTGAACTTCCAGCCGGGGGAGTAGCCCTCGCGGAGGTCGGAGATGGCGCGGACGCCGGCGTCCTGGAGGACGGAGACCAGGCGCTCGATCTCGGCGTAGAGCTTGCTGCGCTCCTCGTCCGAGGTCTTGGCGGTGATACCGACGGGGACGATGACGGTCTGGTTCTCAGCCACGCGGGGAGGGAGGACCAGACCGCGGTTATCACTGTGGATCATCACCATGACACCCAGAGTACGGGTCGACAGACCCCAGGAGTTCTGCCAGACGTGGATGGGGGGCTTCTTCTCGTCACCCTTGGCGGAGGGGTCCTCGACGGTGATGCCGAACATCTTACTGAAGTTCTGGCCCAGACCGTGGGAGGTACCACCCTGGATACCACGGCCAGTGGCGGGAATGTAGCCCTCGACGGTAGTGGTGTAGAGACCACCGGCGAACTTCTCCTTCTCGGTCTTCTGACCCTTGACGACGGGAACGGCCAAGAGCTCCTCGTAGATGCGAGCGTAGAGGTCGAGGATCTGCATAACCTCCTCATGGGCCGCATCCTGGGTCAGGTGGGCAGTGTGACCCTCCTGCCACAGGAACTCTCTGGTTCTCAGGAAGGGCTGGGGGTGCTTGAACTCCCAACGAACGACAGAGTTCCACTGGTTCAGCTTCAGAGGAAGGTCGCGGTGACTTCTGATCCACTTGGCGTAATAAGGGTACATGACAGTCTCAGAGGTGGGACGGATAGCGATCTTCTTCTCAAGGGGGGTGGAACCACTGTGGTATAGAGACGGATCAGTTAGCCATCACGCGACCAAAGATAACCATCAAGGAGAGTTGCATACGCATGGGTGACCCAGGCGACCTCGGCCGCGAAACCCTCGATGTGGTCCTTCTCCCTCTGCAGGACATCCTCAGAGACAAAGAGAGGGAAGGAGCAGTTCTTGACACCCATCTTCTTGATGTATCCGTTGAACCAGTTCTGGATCTCCTCCCAGATAGAGTATGAAGCGGGCTGGCGCATGATCAGCACGAGTGCAAGCCGAATAAAATAACCTAGAAACCACCCACCTTGAGAATGAAGCATCCAGAGACATCGTAGTAGTCAAGCATGTCACCCTTGGTCAGAACCTGCTGGTACCAACTGGGGAAGTCCTCCTCCTTAGAGACATCAATACCGATCAGAGCGGCACCATCAATCTTCTTCTTAGGAGCCTTGGAGGCGGGCTTCTTGGCCTCCTGCTTTCCAATTCCCTTGTTGGCAGCATTTCCAGCCTTCTTGTCGGCCTTGTCTTGAGCCAACTTGGCCAACTTGGCGGCTTTCTTTGCAGCATTCTTGGAGACCTCGCCCTGGGGAGCAGCGGCATCGGCGGGGGCCTGAGTGCGGTCGGGCAAGGTTTGAGCGGCGGCCGATTCGGCGGGAACCGCAGCGTCAGCGGGGGCTTGGCTGGACATTTTGGAGTCTGAGGAAAGGACCTTCGGGCGGAAGAAGAAGAAAGAAGGACCAAACTCGAAAATGCAGTCAGAGGTTGACAGAAGATGGGGTCGAGCGGTAGCGCGGAGAAGGGGAAAAGGCGTTAAGGAAGAGCCCCTCTTCTGAGTCAAAGTGGGATGTCTCTTTGCGCTTTCTCACCGCTCGGGGCCCGGCAGAACTTTTAGCGCAAAGGCCCTCTCCCCGAACAAGTCGAACGCAGCAGCAAAGCAGCCAAAAGCAAAAGCAAAAGCAGTCCTGTTAGCTGTCGGAGCTTTTCTTTCTTTCTTTTTGCACCCTTCTCCATATCTCCTTGTCTGTTTCACAATCATGGCAGGCATCTTCGAGGCTCCGCGGAATGCGGACACCCTTTGTGAGTTTAAATTTCACATTTCTTCCGACTCTATGTTCCCCTGGACCTCTTCATACTGACTACGAGCTTCGCACAGTCTTGGGTGGGCAGAAAATCACCGGTGCTGATGTACGGGAGCAGAACGGTATGTGTTCGCAAGAAAGCTCAATGCTTACGGACGGATGTTGATTGAATCTCGCAGTCCTTGCTACGCAGGCGATCGCAAATGTCGTCAAGAGCTCCTTTGGCCCCTCCGGCTTGGACAAGATGATGGTGGATGACATCGGTGTATGTCTGCCCTCGCAACCCCGTCTACCCAACATCAGCTCCCTGACGCTTACCTAGGATGTTACGGTGACGAACGACGGTGCGACTATCCTCAGTCTTCTTGATATCGAGCACCCCGCCGGAAAAATCCTCGTCGACTTGGCTCAACAACAGGATAAAGAGGTCGGTCCTGCCGCTTGCCTACGTCTCGTTCAGGAGAGGGGAATTATTCACGCTGACCACTGTCTAGGTTGGTGATGGTACCACGTCGGTCGTTTTGATTGCTGCAGAGCTCCTGCGAAGAGGCAACGAATTGATGAAGAACCGCATACACCCCACGACCATTATCAACGGCTACAGACTCGCCCTAAGAGAAGCCGTCAAATATATGAATGAGAACATCACTACGAAGGTCGAGACCCTGGGCAAGGACAGCCTGGTCAACATCGCCAAGACTTCCATGTCCAGCAAGATCATCGGCGCAGACGGCGACTTCTTTGCCAACATGGTCGTTGACGCCATGCTGGCGGTCAAGACCATCAACCAGAGAAACGAGGTGAAGTACCCCGTCAAGGCGGTTAACCTGCTGAAGGCACACGGAAAGAGCAGCAAGGAGTCCGTCCTGGTCAACGGCTACGCCCTCAACTGCACTGTCGCCTCCCAAGCCATGAAGACTCGGATAACCGATGCGAAGATTGCCTGCTTGGACATGAACTTGCAGAAGGAGAGAATGAAGCTTGGTGTTCAGATCACAGTCGATGATCCCGATCAGCTGGAGAAGATCCGCGAGAGAGAAGCCGGCATCGTCCTTGAGCGTGTCGAGATGATCCTCAAGTCCGGAGCTAATGTCGTCCTCACCACCAAGGGTATTGACGACATGGTGCTCAAGCTTTTTGTGGAGAGAGGTGCCATGGCCGTCCGCCGTTGCAAGAAGGAGGATCTCCGCCGGATCGCCAAGGCCACCGGTGCCACCTTGGTGAGCAGCCTGTCAGACTTGAACGGTGATGAGAAGTTCGAGGCCTCGAACTTGGGTCACGCAGAGGAGGTTGTGCAGGAGCGGATATCCGATGATGAGTGCATCCTTGTCAAGGGCACCAAGGTACACACCTCGGCGTCGATCATCCTGCGGGGCCCCAACGATTTCACTCTGGACGAGATGGAGCGTTCAGTGCACGACTCCCTCTGCGCCGTGAAGCGGACGTTGGAGAGCGGCAGCATTGTCCCCGGTGGTGGTGCCGTCGAGACGGCTCTTCACATTTACCTCGAAGAGTTCGCTGTCACAGTTGTATGTTGTCCATCACCCCAAACTTTCACATATGTGCCATATCAAGAATCTAATCGTATCCACTACAGGGCTCTCGCGAGCAACTCGCCATCGGTGAATTCGCCCAGTCCCTCCTGACTGTTCCCAAGACCCTGGCCGTCAACGCCGCCAAGGACTCGTCCGAGCTTGTCGCCCAGCTCCGTGTCCGACATGCTCTGTCGCAGCGTGTGCAGGACGGCGATGCCAACGAGGAGGAGAAGGCTATCGCCAAGAAGAAGACCTACCGCAACTATGGTCTCGACCTGACCAAGGGTCGTGTTCACGACACCCTCAAGGCCGGTGTCCTCGAGCCTAGCATGGGCAAGATCAAGCAGCTGAAGAGTGCCGTCGAGGCTTGCATTGCCATTATGCGTATCGATACCATGATCAAGTTGGACCCGGAGAGGAAGGAGGATGATGGACACGGTCACTAAATCAAGCTTGGTGGTGTCTTGCTTGCTTTGGTCAACCCCTCTCTCTACCCCAATTCCATCTTTTCCCCTGCTTCTTCATGTGGAGTTCTTAGATATTTAGGATGAAGGAAGAGGAAAAGTATAATCAAGATATGAAATATATTATTGTATCGCCTGAAGTGCTTTGCGTATAATTACCTGCTCTGGGGACTTGTATTGTTCGAACTCCTCGAGTAAGACTGGTGTGACGCACAGTGCTGAATTACTCTTGTTGATATCTTCTTTATTGTACTAGGCAGAAAATTATAGGATCTATAGTGTTGGCTTTAATATTCGATAGCTTCACTATCGCCGGCAGAATGTAACTACCTCCCCCTCGACTATCCGAGCAGAACTCCCTGCTCCCTGCTTTGCAACAACAGGCTTCCATGAAAACACCATGATAACAAGCTTTCTAAGAGCAAGAAGAGAACAGACAAAACATAAACAAAACACTCGCTAAAAAGAACATAGACATGGATATAGGCCGAAACACCACAGAATGCACACTCCGAGAGCCGGAGAGAAATAGAAAAGCAAGAACAGCGCTGAAAGAATTTAAACAGAACAACAAAGAAAAAAAGGAGAATCATTCATCTTCGTCGTCATACGAGTCCTGCGTTTGCGCCCACCCGCAGCGCCAACGTTTGCCCTCAGTTTCGCCGCTTGTGCGGAGATTTCGAGCCTCAGGCCCCTCCCGCCAGCATCGGGCACTGTAATCATCGCTGACCGTGACGAGTTCGCCGTCGACGGTCCAAGATACGGCGGAGACTTCTTTGGCGTGGCCTTCGATTAGAGGAGTGCCGGATTGATAGATAGGAACAGTGTCCTCTAGTCGGCCAGATAGGCCGACCCCTGAGTTGGTGCGGCGAAGGAGGCCCGAACGAGTGGAGAATGGAGTGGCGGGAAGTGAGTCCATTTCTGGAGGGTTGGAGCTGGCGGGCGAATTTGAGAGGAATCTCTCGTCCGTGGGGAAGAGAACGGCGCAGCGATCACTGCTTCCAACGGCTAGCATTTCGGGTTTGTCGCCGGCCGCTTTGCGCACTCCGACTTTGACGTAAAACGAGGAAACTTGCAGACGAGGGTGGCGGAAGCCATACAGAGGGCCGAGGCCTTCCTTGTCGGAGCCGCCTGAGCGGCGTGGGCGGTTGTTGTTGAGGGATAGCTCGGGGGCATTGCCGAGGATTAAGTGGGATGTGGAATATGTATAAACGGTGCCGTCGCGGCATAGTGTATAAAGTCGGGAGCCGTCCCCGCCCAGTGTGATTGAGGTAAGACCAAAGCGTCTGTACTTGGCGTGGCTTTCGGGTTCCCGGGTAGTAGAGAGTGGAAGAACAGGTCGGTTACGCCGATTGTGATGTGTCGTGCGTAGATCCCAGAGTCGTACGCAGGCGTTGGCCTCGGAAGCAGTGACAAACAGGTTTTCGCGACCTGGGGGGAGGAAGGCTAGCGAAGTCACAGTGATGTCGGAGCGGCGGATTTGGGGTTCCAAGCCGGGGACGGCAGCGGTTTGTGGCATCCATGCGTGTGCGCCATGGATGGTGTTCATGACCTGAGGAAACGTGGTTTTGGAGGAGATAGGTGAAGTGGTTGGTTCTGACTCGGATTCAAGCGAGCACTGTACTTGTAAGCAGGGCTTGTCAAACCCTTTGCATCGGAGATCCCAAATGTTAACATTGCCGTCTCTACTGCAAGTTGCCAGAACCTTGTTGTTGGCCGCCGGTTGGAATTGAACTCGCTTGACGGAAGAGACGTGATTCGAGAGACAGTAGATCGGCGTTTGGGTGGTCATGTCGATGACTAGCGCAGTTTGGTCGCCCGATGCTGTTGCGAGCAGTAAATCATCCGATGAGAACTCCAAGTCCATAATCGAATTCACATGCGGACGGAAGGTAAGGTACGCTTGCGAAAATCCGTTCTTATCGCCTTTGGCAGAATCCAGCAATCTGATCCCACCCTCCTCGTCACCCACAGCAACAAGACTATTTGCTACAATCAGTCAGTAAGCATAGCTCGATACTTATGCACATCCGGGTGACCTCACTGTTGCAAGACGCCGTGCAGAACGGAAGAACATAGCGATCACCAGCAACACTAGCGCAATTGTGGCTGTCACTTGAGCGTGAGTAGAAATTTGAGGTCAAATCCTGCCAGCCTTCAAGAGAGTTAGAATAAGCGCCAGTATGTGACAGCGGGATACCCTACCAGCTCCGGAGTTTGCTCGCATCGTAACTCGAGTTGCGCGATTCCCCAAAATACTTCGCACGTATAGCGCCCCCGATGTCTGCAAAGCCTGGGAGCGACGAACTGGAGGAACTTGTCGAGGAGGTTTGGAGGCGAAAGTGGTGAGCTTGGGCTCGTGCTCCGGTATTCTGCTCACATTCAACTCGAATTTCCGGACTGGGGCGGCTAGGTCTTGGTCATATTTGACCGACTCCCTAACATGGACTTCTTTAAGAGGGGAGGACTGAAGAGGCGAGCCAATGGATGAAAAGGAGAGCTTCCGTCTCTTGCTGGGGGTTCGTATGAGTTCGGGTGATTCGGATCTGTGTTCAATAGCCTTCAAGGTCTTCGTAAAGGCTGGACCCAGGCGATTGACAGCGGGGGAGCTCAGTGTTTTGAGTGCCTGACGGTTCGTCCTGACTGCGCTCGCATTATTGTTGTTGCCGCTACCCAGCATAGACCTGGGCGTGAAGAACCTCTTGAATGAGCGTGGAGTGACAGGAGGGGGCTTCCTGGGCTTGCGTCGGAAGCCAACATCGGAGGCTATTGAGGGTGGGGAGGAAGGAATATCTTGTGATGAGGGGGGGAAATAAGGCTCCGATCGAGGTACTTCGGGGAGATCATGATAGCCGTCCATTGTGTCCCGTAGACCGACCAAAGCACACGGACATTCTATGCGATGAACGAGTAAAAGAAAGTGCTTAGTGACCCAGGTGGTAGAGAATGAAAGAATGAGAGGAAGAGAACATTCGGAGGAGGTGGAGCAGGGCTCGAGAATTGGATGGAATGAAGGAAGGCCCAGCAATGATGATTCCACTTTGGTTTAGTTTGGTCCTTTTTCTGCCCGGCGCGGCAAAGTCTCGTGTCGACGTGCCTCTTTCGTGACGCGCATTTCCCAATGCCGCAGGCGGTGGGTATCCCCAATTTAGGTGGGAGGACTGTCCCAAGGCGGCAGGCGGTCTCCCCGTTCATCGGCTTTTCCGTCTAAATTTTTTAATTTTTCGTCTCGAAGTCCGCCGGTCAAACTACTTGGACTGGGAGCTTTGGAGCAGCTCGTCTAGTCTTTTTTTCCCCAATTCATTCACTATGGCTCCCATCAAGCGCAAGGGTAATGCCGCAGAGGAGGTATCGGCCCGTCAACCCCAGAAGCGCGTAAGAGTTGGCGCAGACGATCGCAAGTCAGAAAAGAAGCAGAAGAATGCCTCCGACGACAGCAAGCCCAAGTCGGATGCGCCGAAGGCCTCCGAGCTTTCAGTGCTGCGCGACGATGAGCCTTCTTTTCCTCGTGGTGGTGGAAGCGTTTTGACGCCTCTCGAACGGAAGCAGATTCAAATCCAAGCCACGAAAGACGTCTTATTCGAACAAAAAGGTGCCAAGCCCTCTTCCAGCAAATTCGAGGGTGGAGAATTCGAGGAGGATACGGATATGGAAGATGCTGGCGAGACCGCTGCGACGGCTGGCCAGACTTCCCGCAAGAAGAAGGCCAAGGGAAAGAAGCAAGCGGAGAAGGATGCGCAAGAGAAGGGAATTCGGATTGAAGGTCTCAACTTCAAGGTAAGCAAGCCTGGTCGCCAGTCTGTGAAATTTGTGCGCTTACAAAATCAGCGACTTGTTCCCGGCAGCATGGTTCTCGGCCAAGTTTCAAGTATCAGCGCTCACAACATCGGACTGTCCTTACCCAACAACCTTACCGGTTATGTGCCCCTAACCTCCGTATCGCGACTACTGGAGGAGAAGATTGAGAAACTTCTCAAGGAGGACGGCAGCGACGACGAGGACGGCGACGATGAGGAAGAAGACTCCCTGGATCTCCACAAATACTTCTACTTGGGACAATATCTGCGGGCAAACGTTGTCTCCGTTGGAAGTAATGCGGCTGACGCCAATCCTAAGACCCGGCGCCGCATTGAGCTTTCCGTCGACCCCCGACAGGCCAACTCCGGCCTTTCAAAGTCAGACCTCATTACGAACGCTGCAGTTCAAGCTTCGGTTGTCAGCGTGGAGGATCACGGTTTGGTCATGGATTTGGGTATCGAAGGTGCTGAGGTCAAGGGTTTCATGTCATCGAAGGAAATCGACCCCAAGACGGACTCTTCGACCATCAAGGAAGGTTCCGTGTTTCTGTGTATGGTGACTGGTCAGAATGCCAACGGTAGTGTCATCAAACTGTCGGCAAACCTTCAGTCCGCTGGGTCCATCAAGAAGTCGCACTATCTCAGCAATGCCCCTACGATCAGCTCTTTCCTCCCCGGTACCGCAGCGGAGATCCTGTTGACGGAGGTGACGTCGACTGGAATGGTTGGAAAGATTATGGGCATGTTGGATGCCACCGTGGACTTTGTTCAATCTGGAGCCAACACAGGAAAGGAGGACCTGGTCAAGAAGTACCAAACGGGCGCGAAGATCAAGGCTCGCTTGGTCTGTACTTTCCCCGCCTCTGAGCCTTTCAAGGTCGGATTCACATTGCTCGACCATGTCGCCAAATTCGCGTCCGACAGCCATGGACCGGGCTCCTCTAACGATGCACCCGCTATCTCTGCCATTCTGCCCGAGGCTAAAGTCATTCAAGTCGACCCTGGAATGGGTGTCTACGTCCAGATCGGATCTACGAAGCACATTGGTTTCGTCCACGTCTCAAGATTGGCTGATGGCCAAGTGGAAAACATCTCGGCTGAGCATGGCCCCTTCAGCTTGAACACCGTACACGAAGCCAGAGTTGTGGGCTACAGCCACATCGACAACCTTTACCTGTTGTCTTTGGAGAGGAAGATTATCGATCAGCCATTCCTCCGCCTCGAGGATGTGACAGTGGGAGCGGTTGTCAAAGGAACAATTGAGAAGCTTTTGATTGGAGCAAACGGCCTTGATGGCCTTATTGTCGTCCTGGCTGACGGGATCACCGGTCTTGTGCCGTCCATGCACTTTGCTGATACTCTTCTCCAGTTCCCTGAGAAGAAGTTCCGTGAGGGTATGACGGTCTCAGCCAGGATTCTCTCGGTCAACCTGGAGAAGCGCCAGATTCGTCTGACTCTGAAGAAGAGTCTCTTGAACAGCGAGTCCGCTATCTGGAAGGACTACAAAGACATTACCCCTGGATCGCAGTCTCCAGGTACTATTGTCAGCATCAAGTCTCATGGTGCAGTGGTTCAGTTCTATGGTACCATCCGCGGTTTCCTTCCTGTCTCGGAGATGAGTGAAGCTTACATCAGAGATCCTTCGCAACACTTCAGACAAGGTCAGGTTGTCAATGTGCATGCACTCAGTGTGGATTCCTCCCTTGAGAAACTCGTGGTGTCTTGCAAAGATCCTTCGACTTTCACCGAAACCTACAAGGAGGCCTTCGAGAAGATCCACCCTGGCTTGCTCGTTTCGGGTACCGTGTTTGAGAAGTCCAGCGATGATATGCTCCTCAAACTGGACGAGTACGGCCTTGTGGCTAGACTCAACCTTGAACATGTTATCGACGGTTCTCCCTCGAAGCAGGCTTCGACTCTTTCGAAGATCCGCGTCGGTCAGAAGCTTAACGAGCTCCTTGTTCTCGACATTCAACGGGCCCATAGGCTCATCAAGGTTACCGGCAGACAATCCCTCAAGAAAGCTGTCAAGCAAGGTTCCATGCCTGGTTCCTTTGAAGATCTCAAGGAGGGCGCTGAGGTCACTGGATTTGTCCGCAACATCACTCAGACTGGTTTGTTCATCGAGTTCATGGGTGGTCTGATTGGTCTCGTTCCCAAGCGTCTCATCGCCGATGAGAACGTGAACAAGCCCAGCTACGATATGGTCAGGTCACAAGTTGTCACTGCGACGGTCCACTCGCTCGACGCTGATTTCAAGCGATTCATCCTGAGCATGAAGCCCTCTGAAGCCACCCGCGCTGGCGCTAAGAAGCCCGCCGTCAAGCCCGCTCCTACCAACGACGCAGTTACCAATGCTATCGATGAGAGCATCACCTCGATGTCTGACTTCACCTTCGGAAGAATCGTCAAGTGCAAGGTCGTTTCCGTCCGCGCAACTCAAGTCAACGTTCAGCTCGCCGATAACATTCAGGGTCGGATTGACGTTTCTGAAGTATTCGACAAGTGGGAGGATATTAATGACCGCAAACAACCTCTTCGTTCCTTCCGACCTAAGCAGGAGATCGAGGCCAGGATCTTGGGCGTCCACGATGCTCGCAATCACAAATTCCTTCCCATCAGCCACCGTACCGGAAAGTTCCCCGTCTTTGAACTTTCCATCAAACCAAGCTTCTTGAAGGCCAGCAACCCCACCCCGCTCAACTTGGAGCAGGTCCAGAATGGTTCGTCTTGGGTGGGCTTTGTCAACAACGTCGCGGACAACTGCCTTTGGATCAACCTGTCTCCTAACGTCCGTGGAAGACTGCGCCTCATGGATGCTTCGGATGATCTCTCCCTTCTGGCTGACGTTGACAAGCATTACCCTATTGGCTCTGCCGTCAAGGTGCATGTCACGGCAGTCGACGCTGAAAAGGGTCGTCTTGACCTGTCTGCTAGACAGCGTTCTGATAAGCTCTCATTCGATGACATTTCGACTGGTATGATTCTGCCCGGTAGGGTCACCAAGGTGACCGAGAGACAGGTCATCCTGCAACTAAGCGACTCGATCGTCGGTGCGGTTGATTTGGTTGACATGGCAGATGACTACACGAAGGCCAACCCTACCGTCTACCAGAAGAACGAGGTTCTCCGTGCCTATGTCGTGAGCGTCGACAAGGCCAAGAAGAAGATTTCCCTTTCGACGCGCCCATCGAAGGTTCTGAGCTCGGGTCTACCCGTGCAGGACAAGGAGATCACTTCCATCAAAGACCTCGCCGTCAACGACGTGGTCCGTGGCTTCATCCGCAGAGTCGCCGATAACGGTCTCTTCGTGACTGTTGGCCATGGTGTCACTGCCTACGTTCGTGTCTCTGACCTCTCGGACTCCTATCTCAAGGAGTGGAAGGATTCTTTCCAGAACGATCAACTGGTCAAGGGTCGTGTTACTGTGGCCGATGCCGAGCAAGGCAAGCTGCAGATGAGCTTGAAAGAGTCGGTCTTGGATCCCAACTACAAGGCCCCGCTCACCCTCCACGACCTCAAGCCTGGTCAGATCGTCACCGGAAAGATCCGCAAGGTGCAAGATTTCGGTGCTTTCATCGTCATTGACGGCTCCGCCAACATCAGTGGTCTTTGCCACCGCAGTGAAATGGCCGATAAGCGTGTTGATGATGCTCGCACTCTCTACGAGGAGGGTGACGCTGTCAAGGCGGTCATCTTAAAGATTGACCGTAAGCAAGAGAAGGTCTCTTTCAGTCTTAAGGCTTCATACTTCAACGACGAGGATGAAGATGAAGATGAAGACAGCGAAGAGGACGGCGACGAGTCGGAAGGCGTCAGCCTCGATGGCTTCGGTGGAGTTGATGTTGAGGACAGTGATGAGGACAGCGATGTGTCCATGGGTGGCGTTGATGTTGATGACGATGAGGACAGTGGAAGCGAGAGCGAGGATGAGTCCATGGATGAAGCACCTTCTGCTCAACAAGGAGGACTCGGTGCAAACGCCTTCGACTGGAACGGCAACTCCAAGGACGCTGAGGAAGCCGCGGAGTCCGATTCCGACTCCGATGCTGAGTCTCGCCCTAAGAAGAAGAAGAACCGCAAGCCTGAAATTCAGGTTGACCGGACCGGCGATTTGGATGCCAATGGACCTCAGTCTGTGGCCGACTACGAGCGATTGCTCCTTGGTGAGCCTGATTCTTCGGTTCTTTGGCTGCAGTACATGGCCTTCCAATTGGAGTTGGGTGAGGTCGAGAAGGCCAAGGAGATCGCCGAGCGTGCCCTCCGCACCATCACCATTGGACAAGATGCCGAGAAGTTGAACATCTGGGTTGCAATGCTGAACTTGGAGAACACCTACGGCACTGAGGACTCCTTGGAGGAAGTCTTCAAGCGCGCCTGTCAATACAACGACACTCAGGAAGTCTATGAACGGTTGATCAGCATCTACATCCAGTCCGGGAAGAACGAGGTTAGTATATCCTTCGAAGATGATCTTGGTTTGCCACATTTTGCTAATGACCCCCGATTCACAGAAAGCGGACGAGCTCTTCCAGACTGCCCTCAAGAAGAAGGTCTTCGCGTCCTCGAAGTTCTATGTCAACTACGCCAGCTTCCTGTTCGACACCATGGCTGATCCCGAGCGTGGCCGCGCCCTGCTTCCCCGCGCCCTGCAGTCACTGCCCTCCACCACCCACGTGGAGACGACCTCCAAGTTCGCGCAGATCGAGTTCCGGTCCGAGAACGGCGACGTCGAGCGCGGACGGACCGTGTTTGAGGGCCTTCTGTCCTCGTTCCCCAAGCGCGTCGACTTGTGGAACATCCTTCTGGATCTGGAGATCAAGAACGGCGATGCTGAGCAGGTGCGCCGCTTGTTCGAGCGGGTGCTCGGCATCCGGGATAACAAGAAGGGCGGCCCGGCCATTGAGGGTAGCAAGAAGGTTCGCCCGAAGCAGGCGCGCTTCTTCTTCAAGAAGTGGCTGGCGTTCGAGGAGAAGCTTGGTAACGACAAGATGGTCGAAGATGTCAAGGCCAAGGCCGCGGAGTACATCAAGGCAGTGCAGCAGGAGTAAAGCAAGTACTAGGTACAGTACATGTAAGGCGGGTATTATCCAGGGGCTACGGGACATTAAGGAATTCTTTTGTATATACATAAAAAGCCATTTTTGCAATAAGGATATTGTCTTTTCACTCTTCACACACCGACCAACCTCCGCCCCCAAGTGGAAAATGGTAGTAATTCAAGCCAATCACTCAGGCTGCCTTCCTCTTCTCCGCCATCAACCGTCTATATTCCTCGACGATATTGCGTCTCTCCGTTGCCAACTCCTCACGGCGCCTCAGACTGCCCACCGCCGCCGGCACGTTGGCGACATCCACCCGGGCGCCGCCGCGAATCTTGAAGACCTCCCTGGGCTTGGTCAGCTGCGGCGGCGCCTGCACGACATCCAGGGGATTGAGCTGTTTATTCACGCGCTCGCGCTTGTTCAACTTGGCCCACGGATCCGGATCATCATCCACCATATCTGCAGTGCCATCCTTCCGCTTCTTATTCCCGGACCCCTTCTTCTTGGCCTTGCGCTTGCCGGCCTCAGCCTCCCATGTCTTCCACAGCTGCAACTGCTCATCCATCTCCTCCTCGCGCTCCTCGCGCTGCGCCCGCTCCTTCTCCACAATCTCCGCCTCCTCCTTCCGCCACATGGCCTGCAGCCGCAGCAGATGCTTCTCATGCTTCGTGACCTTATGCTCACGGATATTCGCCAGCTCCGCAGCCGCGGGCTTATTCGAGCGCTTCATCGCAGACAGCGGCATCTCCCTGTTCACACGCGCCGCGAAATCCGACAGCTTCTCCCCCGGCATAATCTTCGGTGCTGCAGCAGCAGCAGCAGCAGCAGCAGCTGTCGTCATCGCATCTGTCGACTCAGCTTCCGGCGCTGTTGCCGTGGCCACCTTCTTCTTATTTTTCTGGTTATTACCACCAGCATCCCCCTCGCCGCGCTTCCGCTTCTTATTACTCTTGCTAGTCGGAACAACATCCTCCCCGTCGTTATCATCATCATCATCACTATCCCCATGATTCTTATTCCTCTTGGCAGCCGCCGCCGCCTGCGCCTGTGATTGCTGCCGCTGCATCAACCGCCGGAATGCGCGCGGGGTGTCATCGTCATCGAAGGCGGATTTGGCGCGGGAGGTGGCCGCCAGCGCCGCGGCGGCATCTTTGGGAGTCTGCTTGGTGGCCTTCTGAGGCTGCTCCTTGCGGGGGGCACCGCCGGGTTTCTTGCGGTTGTGGTTCTTGGGCCCCCCAGTTTTTTGGGTCTTGTTGTTGGCGCTGGCCGGGTCGCGAACGGGGAGGGACTTGGCGATTCGCGTGGGGGGGAGGTCGTATGTGCTGTTTATTGCTATTAGTCCTTGGGTTGGGGGTTGAGGGGGGGGGTTTGTGATTTGGGGTGGGGGCTTATTGGTGAGGACTTACTCGGCGTCTTTTTGTCTGCGTTTGTGTTTGTGAGGCATTTTGATGTGCGGTTGATCCAATCCGAGGGGATTGGTTTGGTGGTGGTTGGTGGTTGTGGTGGAGAGAGGGAATCGGAGTCGGATCGGGGAAATGAAATGGGACGAAACTTTTTTTACCTTTGCGGGCGGAGGAGCGGGCGGAGGAGGAGCGCGGCGTATCTTATCGCCGTGGGAGGTGATAAGAGATCATCATCCACTTAAACTGTACTTGCTAGGTGTAGTTACATCTCTATGCTATCGTCTGGGCTTAATTGAAAAGATCACTTGCTTAATCTGTATCTGTGTCTGACAAGTCGAGCTACATACTGAGCATATGAGGCAGGATAAAGCAATAACTGTGCATGTGGACTATGTGTGCTGGTACTGTGCTAAAAGGCCTCATGCTTGCCGAATGCGGTAAACACTTAGCCCTGCAGACCAGACTAATTTCTCGTTTTCCCCCTCTGCCACAGTCCATCTCAATGAAGTCCCGAGCTTCTGCCAGCTATGAAAAGGTGTCTAGAGTTCATCTTCCCCTCCCAGTCGCGACACTCGGCTTGACTTGCCTCGTCCGAGAAGTATCCCTCGTACAGATTTCGGGAGATGCAACGCTCCCAGGCTCCCCAATTCAAGCCCATGCTGTTGCCTAAGCAGTCCTACCCACAAGTGCATGTCCGCAGAGCATCTCACAAGAATTGGCTCCGACAAAACCACACTCCCATGACGGGGGACAATCTCCAGCCCTGCTGAGAGTCTTAGCCTGCTTCTCCTCAAATGGGAATGTCCGAGATGAATGACATCTGGATGGAAACCCTTGCAAAGAAAGGCTTGTTGGGTTTTTCCTGGTAGGGTTGGGATTTTCATGCAAGGGCGGGGGAGCGAATACACTCCAACTCCATCGGGGCGAGTCTCGGACATTTACCCATCCTCGTTTCCCCTCCAGTGCCACGATGCCGTCGGGAGACCGGGATAACCTACTGGTAAAGACAAACCCCTCAATGCGCCCCCACAATTGATGAAGGGAAAGGTGGATAGGCAGCACTCTGCTACTATCCTGAGGGCAAAACGAGGGTATCATTAGCGTCCCTGGAACCCTGGTGGTGTTGGTGGTGGTGGTGGTGTACCACGCCCGTATAGCATTGAACTACTTTAGCGGGAGGGCACTTGCTGAGAGTAACTTATATGAATGTCGCCATCCTCAGGGCCCATGCAGTGATTGGCAGGAAAACTCAAGAGAAAGGTTATTTAGTGTAAGCACTGAGATTCACTACCGCTGACGGGCTGAGACCTGACAAGTTGAAGTCCACCGTCCACCTGGCAGTAGCCCTAAATCCCCGATCGAGGCAAAGTCGGGATTCCAGACTCTTTAAGGCTGTCCCTGGGTGTGTTCATGTGATGGCCTTTCTTTTCCTAGCGTCCTTTTTTACGCAGGTAACTGCTTCTGGCTCAAGGGCTTTTCTTTTCCCTTTTCTTCGTTTGAATTTTTGGGTTTATTGCCCGAGGGGTTGGAGAGTGAGTGTGAATGGTTGGTGAATGGTGAGTGGTAAGCTAGAGGAAATCGTGCAGCGCGGAGAGAGAAAGAGAGGCCAGGGACGTGTCTTCGGGTTCAACCCTTTTTTCTTCTTCTTTTCTTTATTTTTTTTTCTTTTTTCTTTTTCTTATTTTTTTTTTTTTTTTCCTTTATGGTTCAATGTAGGCAGCAGAATTGCACGAGGATGGGAAAGACCATGTTGTTGTCTGGTGGAGAGGACTGGCACAACATGGAGATACTTCAACCATGTACAGTACTCGAATAGTTCAGACGCTGGATCCAATCAATCGGACCACCTCCTTCAGGGTCTGGGTCCGATTAGCGGAGTTGTTTTTACAGTTCCAGTTTACCGGACGATTGTGCATGTCCAGTAAATCAGAGTTTGGCCTCCTCCTCCAATGACAATCTCGCTCCCAGCACATGGGCTGTCCGATTTAGCCATGAAGACGCAGTACGCCTTTCTTTTAAATTGAAGAGAACAGAATAAACCTCATGATCTGCTCTTGTTGTATCTCTGCTGCTTTGGGTTTAAAGAAGGGTATGATGAGGTGTGAATGACTCGGACTGGCTGACTGTCTGACTGACTCTTGCTCACTGCATTGCATCCTTCACTTGCAGTCTTGACTTTCAACTCTTCTACTCCTTCCTTCCCTATCCACCACACTTCTTCTCCTACAACACAACCACTATCACCACCATCCTGTCTACAGGACAGGGAGGCAGGCTAGCAAGAGATACAACTCCTTGCGAATTTACTCTTGTATCTCTACACCTCTACTGTTACTTGGCTGATCTGCCCTCGCCCTTTCCCGCATTCTTTCTGTTCCTCGCCATCACCACCGATGTTGACCCCCACCGAGCGCTACCAGCAGATGGACCACCATCCTTGGGTGAGCGATTTCCACCCGGACACCAAGAGCTCCAGCATCGCAATCAGCGAATTTGATCCCGAGGCCGACCCTGAGCGATCCCAGGGATTTCGTCGCAAAGACCACCATCCACCGTCTTTGTGGATGCGGGGACTGGGTCTTATCGCCGGCTTGATTGTTGCACCTCGCGATAAACGGGCCGAGGCAGCTCGTCCTCTGCTTGACTCGTCCTCCTCCTCCGCCTCTTCTTCCTCCGCCACTCTTTATCACAATTCATCTGTGCGACAATTTCCCAAACCTAGATTGCTGCTTCGCTGTCTGCTTTACCCGATCGCCGGTTTCTTGATCATGCTGTAAGCCAATCCCTCACTCCAAATGCTAACGAACACCTGAACTCATTCACCGCCAAACAGAGGCATTGTGCAATTTATCTCCATCGCCTGCGGCATAGTTATCGCATTTTTCCCCAGCGAACTCGACCGTGCAACCGAGCGGTGGCAATCGCACAGCACAACCCAATCTATCGACCTCTCCCACTGGCCCACCGATGCCTCCCGTGACATCATCCCCGTGGCCTGCCACTCGCACAACGACTACTGGCGTCCCGTGCCGTTATTCTCCGCCATCCAGGCCGGCTGCATCGGCGTCGAGGCCGATGTCTGGCTGTTCGACGAGGAGCTCTACGTGGGCCACACCACCTCAGCGCTGACTCCGAAGCGCACCCTGCGCAGTCTGTACATCGATCCCCTGCTCCGGGTCCTCGAACAGCAAAACCCGCTCACCGAGTTCCACCCCCACCGCCAACGCCCCCTCCAGGGCATCTTCGACACCGACCCCGCCCAGACCCTGGTGCTGCTGATCGACATCAAGACCGACGGCCAGGACACCTGGAACCAAGTCGCCGCCCAGCTGACTCCGCTGCGTGAGCGCGGCTACCTCACCTACTTCAACGGCACCGCCCTCGTCCCCGGCCCGCTCACTGTCGTCGGCACGGGCAACACCCCCTTCAGTCTCGTCACCGCCAACACCACCTACCGGGACATCTTCTTCGATGCGCCGCTCAACCTACTCACCGAGAACGGAGCGGAGGGAGCCGCGGACGCCGCTTCGCCAAGTGAACACCCGCACGACCAGCTCCCTCAAGCCCTGGCCACCGCCCCCGCGATCACCGTCCGCGGTGACGAAACCGACAACCCGACCACGCCGGCGGAAAACGTCGGTCAGGGCCTCTCAGGCGTCACGCCGCAGTCCGAATCCTTCGACTGGACCAATAGCTACTACGCCTCGGTCTCCTTCAAGAAGTCCATCGGCTCCCCGCGCGCCTTCCGGCTCTCGGATCAGCAGATCGACCGCATCCGGGCGCAGATCCGCGCCGCTCACCGCCGCGGCCTCAAGGTCCGGTACTGGGGCCTGCCGAGCTGGCCGCGCAGCCTCCGCAACCATCTCTGGGCCGTCCTGGTGCAGGAGGGCGTCGATATCCTGAATGTCGATGATCTGCGGAGCGCGACCCGGCAGGATTGGAGGCCCAAGTTGTCTGATTTGTGGGGTTAGTCACTAGTCACATACTAGGTAAACTTTTCGTTTCCTTTGGAGATGCAAGGGAGGGGTCTGAGCTATGTGAAGATGAAATTCGATAGAAGGCGTTTTTTAGAAGGGGGGGGGTTATCTTTTCTCGCGGCTTGGCGTGGCTTTCTTATGATGAAATTCCTTATGGTGATACCCTCTATCTTGCTGGCGATGGGCCCATTCGTTGTTTTATTTTGGGTTCTTGTTCGTTGCGCTTTGTTTTATGATCACGAGATGCTACGCTGGTGTTAATATGGATTGCTTCTTGACAGGCTGGGATTTATTGCGACGCTATTGTTCATGCTCGGGCGGAGAAATGTTGGTTTTTCGTTCTAGACTAGGTTGCTTTTGTGCTTCTTTTTGACTTCCTAGAAAGACGGAGACAAGAGAGAACAGAATCTTAGACAGAGGTATCAGTTTTCAGCTTTTGGCAAACCAAATTCCTTGCTTGAAATTGTGCTAGCTATGGAGAAACCTGGGTGACAGGTAACAGTTTGGGTATCATTTGACCAACTTGTGGGTCATGGGGTAAACAAACACAAAGAAAAACGCTTTTTTTGGGAGGCTGGAACACGCAAAAAAATGCTCACAAGCAGAATAATGCCTCCTCGCCAAACTCCGTGTAGACCGTGCCTTCCTCCCTCAGGATTGCACCTAACCAGTCCTTGGCCGCGGCAAAGTCCGGCGCGCCGAACTTCACTAGCACGAACCCGGCGCGGACCCGAGCCGCTGTGAAGGTCACCTGGGAGTCGAAGTTGGGAGCGGGCTCTGTCGCGGCCGAGCCACTGCACACAGTTGGGGAGGACCAATTGCGGGCCCCAATGCGCGGCAGGGAGGTGAACCGGTTCATGAAGAAGTTGGCCAGGTTCTCGAATACGGGACCGTAGAGGATCAATGTCCCCACAACACCGTGCGGATACGTTCGTTCCCGGATCAGATTGGACTGCGCCAGGAGCTCGGGCTCTTGAGCCAGCTGATCCTCGTCGAGTTCGCGGTCCAGGATGAGCGAGTCGCGAAGGAGAAGCTTCTTCTTGCCCGACTCATCAGTCGTCCAGACCTCGTTCTTGCCGCGCCAAAGGTGAAAGTCCCAGTCCTCTCCGCGCGAGGCACGGCCCTGCGTCACCCAGTCCAGAATACACAGGCTGCTGCGTTGAGGGTCTTTGCTGGAGGTGGGCCCATCGATGGTGAATGTTTGCACCTGCTCGTAGCGGCTGTTCTTGTAGGGCACGGCGGGATCTGGGAGGTAACAGAGGGCGGCCTCTTGGCCAACGTGAACGGTGAGGTGTTGACTGCTCTTGTCGGAAAGAATGTGTTTGGGAGTGCCGCGTTGGCCCTTGACGCTGGCGTTGGGCTCGGTCTTGAAAATCTTGGTGCTCCCTTGCGGGGTGGTCACCACCATTCGGGTCCGCGGATCGAGCGTAATCGAGACATTGATCTTGTCACCGGGCAGAAGACCGCCGCCGTAGGTCAGGAGGTAGAGGTGCACGGGTTGCGAGGGACAGGTGAGCGCCGAGGACTTGGGAACGAAACCCGGGGTACGGGTGAGGAGTTTGAGGGGGTATTTGTAGGTCAGGGTTGTCAGGGTTGGATTCGAAGGTGGCAGCAGGGAGAGGACAACTTTGCCCTCTCCTGGCTTCGCTATGCACGACTCAAAGGGGGATTTTATTGGCATGCTGGTGGCAGTGGGGGGTGCGGCAGCGGCAGCGGCAGCGGGGGAAAGGATGTTTCAGAGAAGAATGTGTTTTCTTGACGTTTTTTTTTATTGCGGGGAAAGCTCCCGGGGGTGGACAAGCGGGAAGAGGCTAGAAGAACGAGGATTTAGGAAGAAATACTCGAGAAGAAAGAAACGAGAGGGTCGTCGATCCGTCGGCTTTTAACAACATCGTCTCTCTTCACTTCCCCAGCAATGCTCTTTTTATTTTTGGATCAATCTCAAAAAGCAATTCCAGACGACCAGGGGGATGGCGTCATGAAATGAGTGAGTTGGTCGTCAAACGCTCTAAATCCCTTGGCCCTGCATTGATTTTGCAACCATCGATGGAGCTTGTGGCCTTTGTTGACGAAAGAGATCCGGCAGATCGCACTATTGACGCAGGAGTCCCCAGTTTTACTGAAGGTTTGATGGGCGTGAATGACTGCGAATCCTCAGGCAGAAGCGGGGTTCAATTGACCCCGTGAACGCGGATTCAATGATTCACAGTCTGGTCCTTCTTGGCTCTCCGGAAGCGAGTGAATGAAAGGAGAGGGGATGGAGTATGAATGGAGTTGAATGGCGCTGAAGGGCGTTGACTGGAGCAACAAAAGACCGAGTGAGGCACAGCCCATGTTTCCATTACGGCATAAATATCACCAACTCCGCACTTTCCTATTTGAGTCATGTCAGTTAGTCAGGTGATCCGGCTGGCTATTCTGCCGCTTCTTCCCGCCTTGGCACGAGATCTCGTGACCAACACGAATCAGTGACCCCTTCATGCCTCAGGCATTCAGTTACAGGCACCCAAACTCGGCCAGCGCGTCTCTGTGTCTGTCGCCTGTTCCGTCGACGGAGGGACTCACTCAGTAACGTAACTTAACATAGCAGCGACAGCAGCAGCAGCAGCATTGCTTGCTTCCATCCCCCTCCCTCACTCAATCACTGATCCCAATCACCCTTTCCCCTCCTCCCCCCTTCTTCAGTTCTTATTCTCCGCTAGTCCAGTCCCACTTACGAAACGCACACGCCCTCCAATTGATTATCCCCGTGCCTCTCCGCCAATTTCCCCTACTGCTTATTCTGTTTCCGCCTTGTCCGCCCACCCGCAGTGCCAACTAAACACACGCGCGCGCAATCCGGTGCAGAAGCCCAACATCGCGTTCCCCGATTCCGTGCCGATCTAGCGTCTATCCAGTCAACAACCTAGTACGCTCTACTACCTTGCGCCAGCTGCTCAACCTCGGCGTATTTATCTCTTTCGATCTGACTGACCATGCGTATCCTAACTACAGTGAATTAATCCTCGAGTCTGACCAGAATGGAGACCGAGTCGCCCCTCTCAACGCCTCAGCCTGGGCCGGCCACACAGAGCGACGCCTCCCCTTCGACCGATCGGAGAAAATCTGGCCGCGTGACGCGCAGACCCGAACTCTACTCACAAAGCTACAGCGCCAGCAACGGCGCGACCCCCAGCGGTGCGAAACGCAAGCGTGCCGCGACCGGCGACAGCAACGATGAAGGCGAGGAAGGCGAACAGAGTGAGGACCACGCGTCGGAATCCGACGACATCGAATCCGCTGATGAAGAGCCCGACGAGGAAGAACTGAGAGAGAAGAAGCGCGCCTCGCGCAAGGCATCATCGAAAAAGCAGACCTCCGGGTCATCCAAATCAAGGTCGAACAAGTCTCAGTCGTCTCGATCGGCCAAGAAACCCAAGGTCGCTGCTGCTGCCGGCAATGGCGTCGGCCGTCAGTTGGCCCTGCGACCCGCAACAAACGGGAAGCGGTCGCGGCCAAAGCAGATGAAGGCGCGATTGACCATGGCTGCTCGACAAGGCGGGCTGTACGGTAAGTGGTTCAACGTCTCAAATTTTGCATGGCCGTGCGATAGCTGACAGTGTGATATAGCGGAGATCTTTGGGAAGGATCGCAATGTGGAAACTGTTGCCGCGGAATGGCTCACTGCGTACCAGGAAGATCAGTCGGCGGCCGTGACTGAACTGGTCAACATGATGCTCAGGTGCTCCGGAACCGATCTTGACGTCGATACGCACGATATTGAGGACGTAGACAACGTACCAACCCGTGTGGCAGACTTGGCGACGCAGTACGATGCGGTTGGAATCACTGAATATCCTCTCATATCGAAATCCCGGAAATTGAGGTCATTCCAACCCGTCCTCGAAAGCTTTTTCATGGCTCTGATCCAGACTCTGCATCACTCCTCTGTCCTGTATACCGATCCCAACTTGTTCGAAAATCTGCTGGTCTGGATTGCCGGGTTCTCCACAAGCAGGTGCCGACCATTTAGACATACGGCGGTCGTCATTACTATGACAATCATGAACGCCTTCTGTGATCTCGCTCGAGAAATCACCACTCTGGTTTCTACATCTCGCAAGCAGCTCGAAAGTGAAAGGAAGAAGAGAAACGTGAACAAGGGAAGAGCGGATGCGATTGCGTCAGCTATCGAAGACAATGAACAGAAGATCGAGGTGATCGATGACGCTCTGAAAGACGGCGTGGACATCATCTTCGTGCATCGCTACCGGGACGTTGACCCCCACATTCGGACCGAATGCATGATATCTCTGGGACGATGGATGCGCACGTATCGAGAATATTTCTTCGAAGGACAATTTCTTCGATATTTCGGCTGGATCCTTGCGGACTCTGCTCCTCAGGCACGCCTTGTTGTCGTCAACCAGTTGCGCGATCTTTATGGAAACAGAGACAACGTCGCGGGACTACGAGCATTTACCGAACGCTGGCGGCAACGCTTGGTTGAAATGGCCGCTCACGACGCAGATATCACAGTACGCGCCTCGGTCATTGAGCTGCTCGACATCGTCCGTGAGACCGGACTGATTGAGCCTGCCGATATAGACACGGTTGGTAAACTCGTTTTCGATAACGAGGCGCGGGTACGCAAGGCAGCTGGCCGTTTCTTCGTTGCCAATGTTGAAGACGTGTTCGACTCTACCTTGGAGGAACTCGGCGAAGAAGTCAATGAACTCTTCGGTGAAGAGGATGAAGACGACTTCGAATCGCCAAAACGGTCTTGGATAAAGTTCAAATGTCTGGTCGATATACTTCAGGCTTACGACAATATGGAGAGCGAAGAACATCGAGAAGACCCTTCGATCCCTTCGCGAGACGCACTTCTGGGAGCTTCCATGGAAACTCGATTTGTTCTTGCCACAGAGGCCATCTATCCTCACTTGACTGACCTCTCTCACTGGCAATCTCTAGCTGGATATCTTCAGTACGATCATTCTCAAATTTCCGACGACACCGCGGAGGATGACGCCGCGGCCGCAGTTCGACAAGCTTATAAGATGCAAGAAGGCCAGGAAGTGATTCTTCTTGAAGTCCTATGCTGTGCTGTCAAATTGCGTGTTCTTGATATCGCCAAGTCTGACATCGATAAGAGAGGACGGAAAGTCAAGGCTTTGACCGATAAGATTCCAGAACTGCAGGAAGAAATCGCGCACAGTCTTGCACAAATCATTCCGCAACTTCTGAACAAGTTCGGCTCGGTACCGGAAGCCGCCTCTGCTGTTCTCAGACTCGAGCATCTGGTCGACCTGGGCAAGATCGAAGATATTCAAAAAGATGCAACAGCTTATACCTCGTTGCTGAATGACATTAACAAGCAATTCCTAACCCACTCGGATCGGGATGTTCTTGCCGAAGCCAGCGTCGCATTTTTGCATGCTAAGAGTTCCGACGACATGCGCGAGGCTCTAGAGGGTAAGGTACAAGAACTGTGGGACAACATGATTGATACTCTGGGTACATTATCTCGGAAAAAGGAAGTTGCAGAGGGAGGCTCGATAGCTCCAGCCACTCTCAACGAGCTTATTAACACGGTCACCAGAATTTCCAACTTGGCCAGCATCATCGATTGTACTCACGTTCTGGAAACTATGCCGTCCACCCGGACCAAAGGAAAGAGTAAAGGCTTTGCGGAGGCGCCGTTCAACACCTTTTTGCACCTTGTCGAGCGTGGACTCCGTGCAGAGGAGGACGATGAAGACTCAGCTAAGGCAGAAACGGAATTGGTGGTCAACGCTATCAGGACCCTACTTTTCTACTTCATGTGGAAGGTTCACTCCTTGGTTTCGACCCTGAATGCCGGCAAGGCATCATTTAACACCGCTTTCTTTGAAGCCCTGACCAAAGGCCGCGAAATGTTCGTGGCAGCATTGACTGCTATCATGAAGAGTCGCTCGGGTCTCGATGATATCCGCTTCTGCGCAGCCACGACTCTCTTAGACCTACAGACTTTGTTTGGCACCCTCCGCCATGCGGGGCTCGGCGTGGGCAACGACGAAGACACCATTTTCCAGACCCAGAGCTTGGTCCACGAAATTGGGGACGAGCCCAAGGCCCTGATCACCAAGATCCACGGCATCGCGGAACGGACATATGCAAAGAAGATCCGCGTCTCCCTCGAACCCGCCGATGATGACGAGCCTCTCTCCGATGACGATATCCAGAAGGCACCGGTGGATGAAGACGAGGAGGAAGACGAAGACGAAGACGCCGACCAACCGCTCGACGACGAGCGTCTCCGGTCCAGCATCGTGGCGGAGCAACGGCTCTGCGAGCTGACCGGAAAGATCGTCCTCGCCATCGTAGGCCGCATCCTGGACGCATCGGGCTCCGACCAGGGACAACTACGGAAGCGCCTCCTTCACCACAAGGCCAAGCTCGGTCGGAATTACCGCGAGGTCCTGGCCTTCCTTGAGGATCGCAAACCCCGAACCGCCGCATCACGAGCCACGCCTGCCCAGTCCAGGGCGAAACAACCCGCTGCTGCTCCCGCCCGGCCCACAACCGACAAGCCTCGCAACGGCGGCGCCGCTAGCAGCAGCGGTGCCAACCCAACGACCAAGCAGCGCAAAGAATCTCACAAATCCGCTGAACGAATTGAGGACGATGACGACGACGACGACGACGACGACGACGAAGAGGAGGAGGAGGAAGAGGAGGAGGACGCAATCGAGGACGACGGCTCCGAAGACGGCGAGGAGGACCTCCGAGCCCGAGGTCTCGTCGAGGAAGGAAACATTGACATTGATGTCGATCAACATCAAGACGAGGATGCAAACGCGGCCTCCCCTGAGCCGGATGACGAGGACGAAGTCATGGGTGACTGAGATGTCAATTACTGTAGTTTGATTTTCCTATATGCTGTTTCTCTCTCCTTCGTGTGTGTCCATATTCCATTTGTTTATTTATCTGCTTGCTTGTTTCGGAGACAAGGCAAACAAACTCAAGTGGCAAAATTTCACGGTGTTCCCCTTTTTTTCTTCGCGTGTCTATTCAAGCCTGGGTTCCTTTTTTTTTTTCTCTGTCATTCTGTGTATTGTTTGGTAGTAGAGTAGGCGTAACTTATATCATCGTCTTTACTTCTATTTGCTTTGTTGGATCATTTAGGTTTGGTTGTAGGGCATTGAGCTAGATGGACGTACTCCGTACTCTCTGTTTATTTCTTTTGTCTCATTTTGCACCGGGTAAAAGAATCGGATGGCTGGGTTTGTTCTCAGGCTGTGGGATTGGTCTCTGGTGCTGTCGTCATGATGATTGAGCCCCGAAAGCGTGGGGCGTAGGACTTGCCATTCTTTCGGAGATCTCCACTTGGTCTCTAATATCTATGCTTCTGATTCATGTGCAGTACCAGTGTATGACCTACCCGCATGCCACGAGTGGGTGAGTCTGGAGAGGTTGTGGTTGAACTAACGAGGATTGATTTTTACGGAGAGGATTAGTGCACTTGGATTTATTGACGCGGTGAAATGGGTCTGAGGTGGTCAAGCTGAAAGTGTCAGGCGATGTGACAAGGTAATCTTTATACCCATCTAGGTGTCAAGTCCTGATTTTAAAGATCGTGTGTACGGAAAATGCTCCTGCTTCGGCACCCACTCATCTCACTGACACATGCTACACCAAGGTATATCTACAAGCCGCAAGATATACACAAGCTACAAGATCAACCATGATTACACGGACCTAGCGCATTTAAGAAGAGGGAAAACTTTCCATTTTCTGACCTAGAGCGGAAACCATCCCCGCCATCGTCGCTGAATAGAACGATAGGTATACCGCTTGGAGAGCGATCTGTTGATCATCAGTCCACCCAGTCTTCCCCTCTGCGTCAGCGGGAAAGAGGGAACCATGCAAAGCTAGCGATATACCCCTCTTCCTCTCCAGAAAAGCAAAGGCGGATGGACGGACACCCGCATTCTAAGCCCTCACAAAAAGACAACCGAGGGGCAGAAAAGAACAACCATCCAGGAGAGACATGAACATGAGACCGAAAGGGGGAAGAATGAAACAGGTGCGCCGGTGTATGAGGAATGCTACGGTAATAGGAAAGAAATTTGGGGGGAGAGTACATGACGGTGAATCTTGTTTATCGTGAACTTATCAAAACGGTATTGTGAGTAGGAGGGGGTGGGGGACGGCGGAACGCAAATGTCGAAACCTCGAGTTGCAAAAGAAAGGGTGGTTTGGGATGAGAAAAGGACATTTGTGGCGGTGCAGCAAGTTCTCCCTCAAGCACTCTTGAAGAACTTGAATCAAGAGCGATCGAAAGGGTTCAAAGTCCCAGAGCCTCCGCGTACTCGGAGGTTTTTGGGGTCCACAGCGCAGCCTCCTCCAGCCGCCATGTGTGACAGATCTAGCAATAAGGCATGGACTTGACTTGAATACACCAGATCATTGGAGAATCAGATTAAGAGTGCGGACAGTCCGCCTTTACATGTCCATGGAATCACCACCACCGTTGGCGAAGTTGAAGCCGCCAGGCTGCTGTTGCGTCGTACCAAGGGCAAATCCGGTCTGTGTTTGCTGAGGAGCAACCTCATCGATATCACCAGCCTCGTCCTCATCAGAGAAGTACTTCTCGATGATGTTGTACGCCTTCATGTAGATCTCCTCGTTGGCGTTGTTCTGGCAGTCGTGGATCTTCTCCATGCCACCAGCCTCCTCAATGAACAGGGCGTAGCGGTTGACGCGAGCATCGCCAGCCTGAGCAGCTTCCTTGTCCATGTCACCAACCTTGAGGATGTTCTCGAGGCCGTCCAGCGCAACCTGGATGATCTTGTTGTCAGGGCAAGCAAGGAGATCGCACAGAGGCTTGATGCATCCCTGGGTGACGAGGTAGCGGATCTGCTCGGGCTTCTGAAGACCACCGGAGGTGGCGTTGGAAATAGCCCAGCAAGCTTCCTTGCGGGTCTTGAAGTCGCCATTGGCGAGCAGGTTGATGAGAGGAGGAATGATGCCAGCATCGACGACAGCCTGGATCTGGGTGGAGTTGCCAGCAGTGATGTTGGAAATGGTCCAGCAAGCTTCCTTGCGAATGCCATCCTTGGTGGAGCTCAGGAGGGAAAGAAGGGCGGGGAGAGCACCGCAGTTGATGATGACCTGGGTCTGGACGTCGTCACCGGTCACGATGTTTCCAACGGACCGAAGGGCGGGGGTCTGAACAGAGGTCGAGGCGTGCATAAGGAGCTCGACAAGGCGGCGGGGAATGCCAGCCTCGATGACAGCCTGGATCTTGTCGTTGGCGCCATCGGACAGGTAAGAGATAGCCCAGCAGGCATCGATCAAGACTTCGTCATCAAGCATGTAGATAAGCTTGGCAAGGACGGGAAGGGCGGGGGCAATCTGTTGGAATGTGGGTGTTAGCGCGAAGCTTTTCTTCATCTGAATGCGGGAGAAAACATACGGTGTTCCAGTCAGGCTGGGGAGTCTTGCCACGGCAGAAGTTGCTCAGGGTCCAGGTGGCGTTGCGGAGCATGCTCAGCTTGCGACCATCGTTGATCAGGTTAAGGAGGGGGCGGAGAGCACCGGCGTTCAGCACGAAGTCACGGCACTGAGGGCTGTCACCAGCAATGTTACCGAGGGCCCAGACGGCCTGCTCCCGCACATCAGGCTCAGGGCTGCTCAAGAGCTCGACGAAGATAGGCACGGCGCCAGCCTCGATGACCACCTGGGTTTGCTGGGCGGAACCGGAGGCAATGTTGGTCAAAGCCCAAGCAGCTTCGAATTGAACAAGAGTGTGAGGAGAACGAAGGAACTCGACGAAGCGGCTCACGACTCCAGTCTCAATGACGCGCTCGATAGGAGGGTTGCGCTCCTTGGAAAGCAGCTTCCGGAACTTGGTAGTAGCCTGGATCTGCTGGTCGATCTGCTCGGAGAAGACGCCCTTAACCATCTCCGGAAGCTCAACGTTAAGCTAAAAGGCAAACTGTTAGCCATCGAAGCGGTAGAGGAAGATAAATAAACGAGTAAACAGGATGGCCATAAGGTGATGTTGCGCGGGGATAAGTCCTATCCAGCTCAAGCTCACTTTGGCGGCAAGCGGTGAAAAGCTCATTGCTTCACATCGGCAGAAGGAAAATAGGCTGCGCCGCCACCGCTTGCAGAAAATAAAGCACACGAGCGACAAAACAAAAGGTGATTACATGCTAAATCAAGCGGATGAAAAAAAGCGAGATGGGAAGCATACCTCACTCTCGATGGCGCTGGCCTCGTCATCACTCTCAGCGGCAACACCGCCGCCTACACCAATTCCACCATCACGGGTCTGGATACCTCTTCTCTTGGCCAAGTTCTCTTCTCTCTTCTGCTTGCGAATTTCAACCTGCTGCTCCTCACGGCGACGACGGAGTTCATCAGGCTTGAACTGGTTTCGGGCCTTGAACTGGGTGCGACGGTGCTCGGGGATGTAACGTTCGGCCATGGTTGCTAGGACACAGGAGGGGTGAAAACAAAGCGCACAGGTGATTGATTAGCTAAAAGAGAGGGGAAGAGAGAGTAAGCGGAAGTGAAATGAGGAATCAGGTAGATTATATGTCAAAGAATTGGACAGAAGACCAGTGGAGGGGATGGTTCTGAAGAAGGGAGACCAAGGGAAAGCTAGCCTTGGGGAAGAGGGAGGGTGAGCGCAAAGAAAGAAGTGAAGTTGAAGGAGGGGAAAAAAGTGTTGATGCTCGGAGGTGGGATTGGCTCCAGTCACGGGATGCCTTATGATTTGCTGCTTGCGGTCGCCGCAGGCTGCAAGCGCCACTTCCGCCTAAGCGGTTTTGCCGCGGAGGGGCTGTCTTGTACACGAGCTGATTGGTTGCCCAGAAAAGAGGCAAAAAAAAAACAAACATCATTTTCAGCAGAAAAAGCTCGGTGCATTCGAGAGAAGAGAGAAAAGCACAGAATGCAAAAAGAAGAATTGCTCACACTCGGACTCGAACCGAGGATCTCAGCATTACTAGTGCTGCGCTTTACCATCTAAGCCATGCGAGCTAATTGCTGGTTTTGTATGCTCTTTTACGTTTATAACTCCAAATCAACGCGCGAAAAAGAAGGAAGCACGAAACCGCGGAACGCGTCTTATAATAAGTTGATCGTCTTCTAGCTTCATTCTCTACACTTTCGCTTCTTCCCAGAAAATGATTCTCTTAGTCCTTGCTGGCTTCAATTGATGTGATGGTCAGTACTTGGCTTTGAACAACCACAATACACCTAATCGATTTGACTCTTTCTGTTCAAGATTCAAGCAGTAGTTCGGCAGTCGAGTGGAGGTCAATCAATGAAATCTAGTCCATGACACCTGCACCGTTCATGGCTTGAAATACTTTCTTGTATCCCTCGCAGACCCCGTAGTATGTCTACTACCAGTCGCAATGCCGGCCAATTTCACTCCTAGACTAGTGGACATTACCAAGGCGCTCGCGTCTCCTGGCAATGTCAACATCATCGGGGTCGTGGTCGACGTGATGCCCGGTGTTTGGAAGTCTCGGGGCTCCTCTACCTGCATTACCTTCACGATCAAAGACTCCAACCTGGGAAATGGTCATACGTGGGACGGGTTGAAGGTCAAATACTTCAGGGATAACGAGGATAGTCTGCCACCCGTCAAAGTGCATGATGTAATCCTGCTGCGCAATTTATGGGTTCGTGATCGATTCATGGCTCTATTCCCCCCAAGGCAATTGACACTCACAATTCTCGCTGCAGGTCCGGTCATTACAAGGCGGAACTCTGGGAGTGGCTGCGCAGGATCGGGACATCCCATGGGCCATTTTCCGTCCAGACCCGAATCCAATGGCCAGATCCTCGCCGATCTGTGGCCCCCAGCCCTTTGAGCCTGATGCTGTCGAAAGAAGGAAGGCCCTATCTCTGCTGGACAAAGTCGCTAGCATTCATGACTTTCGCAAAGCTTCGGTGGAAGCCCGTCCTCCACCTTCCTATGTGGTTCAGACCTCAGCGCCGAACTCTAGATCATACAACCGCAAGAAATTCTCGCTGATCAAAGATATCCAAGAGCAGACCTTCGTTGACTTAGTCGGGGAAGTGATCAAGATATACCCCAATGACAGCGAGAAGGCCTTGCTTTACCTGACCGACTACACTTCCAACAAGGATCTGCACGACTATTCGCCTGACAATGGCGAGGACAACGGCGAAGGCTGCGAAGGAGACACCTTTAACTACCAGAGACGATTTCGAAAGAAATGGACGGGGCCCGCTGGGCAATTGTCTCTCCCGGTCACATTATGGGAGCCACACGCAGCGTACGCCCGTCAGCATATCAAGGAGGAAGATATCGTTCTCTTGTACAACGTCCACATCAAAAAGAATCGCGTCAATGGGAGATTGGAAGCTACCGTCCACACCAACCGAACCAACCCTCTGGCGGCAAACGTGGTCGTCGTGCAACCTCACAAGGACGTGCGAGCCCAGCAGTTGATCGACCGGAAAACCGCATACTGGGAATCGCACCCCCGAAAACGAAAGCCCGCTGAGGAAGACAACCAGAAGGCTCCCAAGAAGGTCAAATCAAAGACGCGGAAGAAGGAAGCCCTTGCGGACGGCCAACAGCCTCTGGCCCCGCCCGTCACCAACCGGAGTCGCTACGAAGCAAACCCTAACGGTCAGTCACTTATAGGGACAGGTTCTACGAATGCTGAAATTAACGATCCATAATAGTACGTGCTGGCAACCCGTCAGTTCCCACCCGGAGTCTCGAAGCTATAATCGCCTCTGAAGAGCATACCAACCGGTCACCGGACAACATCGAATACCGCTTTCCCTTCCAGAACTTCTGCTATCGAACAAAAGTCCGCGTGGTCGACTATTTTCCTCATGACCTGGAAGACTTCTCGGTCCCAGTTCCCAGAGCCTCATCACATGAAGACAGTGACAGAGAACATAACGACTTCATGACTTGGGAGTGGCGTTTCTGTCTCCTAGTTGAAAGTATGCCCCCGCCCCCAGCAGGACAAGCCAAGCAACAAATCAGATTGTTCGTGTCCAAGGGCGAGGCAGTGTACCTCCACGGCATTGATGCGGTAGAGTAAGTCACAATCATTCACCTTCTACGCAGATCCGATCGACTGACGCTGTATTAATTCGTCATCGCTCAGCCTCAGGAGAAATCCGGTCGACCTTGCGAATCTGCGAGAAAAATTGTTCCATGTCTGGGGCAATCTAGAGGAACTTAAACGAGCGGCCAGAGAGAAAGGCGCTGAAGCATCACATAATCTAGGTGCATTATCTCAGCAACCGTTCAATTGCTGCATTCAGGAATATGGGGTCAGGTGCAGGCATCGCATTGACACAGTCGATGTCGACGACGACGGCGGCGACGACGGCGGCGGCGATGTTGCCCCGGCATGTACCCATGAGGACTGCTTTGGCTGGGAGAGGCGGTTTGCGATGTTCATGACCACAATCGAGGCTTGAAAGGAGCTTGACGTGACGGTTTTTATCTTCTTCTACCTTGACTATACCCTGAACGTCATGCTTCGAAGGTCATTTTCAAGGTTTTGCTTGGGTTTTCTGTTCTTCATGTCTTAATTCATTGCATTCCACCATCTTGTATGACCTGGTAGTGATCTCGGGGGTAATATCTATGGGGCAATACCTTTATTCTGGATATATGTTAGGTTATGAATCTGAACAGGATGAGACCGCTCCATATGCTCAAACCTCTGTCAAATGCACCAATTCAAGGCTACCTCGAGTGAAAGGGAGCAACGTTACAAGGAAATCAGCGCTTCCAAGGGCAGTCCTCGGAATGACAAGAGATAAGAGATAAAGGAAAACAAATGATCAAAAGCTTTTCATCATACTAGATATGCTTGTGGTCAGGAACGCTAAATCTTAGTCACCTTCACAACAGTGGTATCGATTCCATGCGAGGCTGGTTCGAACCGACAATGGGAGCCCCAATGGCACTCTCTCTGGCCCGGTTCGCTATAGGGACACCGGTGTCCAAACGTACATTCGGGGTCATTGCATTCCAGTCCATAGCGGCAGGGGATCATGCGAGCAATGGCTGCCAGCATTACATGTTCGCTTCTGGTCAATTTGTGCGAGTGATCATGCTGGCAGTCATCCACAGAACACTCCCCCTGCAGATGGTAGTAATTGCACAACTTCAGCTTCTTGAGGCGACTCATTTCCTGCTGGTTAATCTTCTTCATATCGAGCCTGTCCACTCGTTGCCCGTACTTGTTGCGCTCGACGACCTTGGGCTGTGCGGGCGCGGCCGCTTTGGAGCGCACCACCTGGAATTCTTCTTCTGGGCTGGATGGTCTGGATGAGGCGAGTGATATTGATACGCTGGGGGTTGTGGACGCTTGGTTCGTAGACCGTGGTGAGAGCTTTGTCTCCGGCTTGGGTGACGGAGTGAGCTGGGAGCGGGGCTGCGTGGCCACGGCAGCTTTCCAGGGAGACCAGATGGGAAAGATTTTCGAGCCACGGAAAATCTCCGGCCACTGCAATGTCCTGAACGATGAGCTGACGGCATTCAAGTTCTCGCCGAAAGGCAATGCTTCGAGCAAGGTCACTCGCCCCATCAGGTCCTTGTCGTCAAGGTGATCTCCCAGAACCTGGAAGAAGGAATTTTCATCCGCACAGCCCAGGAGGATTTGATGGCAGTGGCAATTGTAGAGATTGAGCTCAAAGGTCTCTGCATAAAGATGATGGTCGAATCAGCGTGGATTGAATGCAGGATGGAGACTGACGAGAAGCTTACCTGCAATCTTATTGTGCGCACTATCCGCTTCGGCGCCCGTATCCACGATGTCAACCGAAGGATAGCAACTATTGAAGCCGCGAATGAAATCCTGCAGTAACGATGGATCGGTGGTTATGCCGCCTCGAATACAGGTCTCGCTTAGTGCTTTCACATTGATATACATTCTTGTCAACAATTTGGGCCCCTTGGCGCTGGGGAGCTGGTTGGCATTAAAGGCCTCAAGCTCGTCGTGAAGCTTCTGGGCTGCGAGCTTCCCGCCCTGTGTCCCCTTTCTGAGGTACTCATCCTTGAAAATGAACCCAGATCCGTCCAAGAGAACAATTATGTAGGGTTGGCGGTTCTGGAATGCAGTGAGAAAGTTGAGGTCAGCACAGACTGCGTTGCGGGAACTATATAGTGTCAGACCCACCATGGAAAGTTGGAACCGAGAGACCTGCCCCATTAGTTCCATCTCATGTACTTGGATATCTCGATTGAAGCGCTTCTCGCGCTCATGATCAAGCTTCTCCTGTTCGTATGCATCTTCAAGCTGCGCCACTCGCTGCAGGAGTTCCTGTGCCCCACGAAAAAGTAGTGTCAACGCGATGTTTACATATATGGATTGTCGCGAACTGAGTAGCTGTGTATGTACCTCGATCAGCAGGTTCTTTTTCTGTTCTGTGAGAACCAGGTTTCTATAGCGATCAAGATATGTGGTGGCCGTCATGGTAATCAGTCAGGTCAGATTTAATCGCGGTATTGGTACTTTTGGCTAATCGTCCAAAAAAGACAACAAGAAAATTAAGTGTGGAAGTCAGTTAGGAAGAGCGAAAGAGTCAAAGATCAGTGTTATATATATAATAAACTTCAAACGAGCTGGAGATATAGGCAGATGAATTCAGAAACTAAGTATGACTAGATATTCACTGCGATTGAGATTACAACACGAGAGAAGGAGAGGAAGAGAAAGGAAGAGAGGCCGCTCTACAAGGATTGCAATCAAGAGTCAAAGGCATGGAGCTGGACTGACACTTGACACCGGCCGGCACTTGCACTAAATAGTGAATAGTCTAGTGTACAATAGTACACAGTGAAAGTGACTGATTGACTGGCCTGATAAGCGCGGCACGGAAACTGGCAGCTTCAAGTGACCGCTCGGGGAAACTGCCGGAACTGCCGTAATTGCTGAGTCAGCTATTAACATGGGGAAAGCAACCGAACCGAAACGCCTACGTGGAGCAAACGCCCTCCCATCCGATTTCCCCTTCACATCATCATCTACAATCCTCCCTCCTCCTCTTCATCTTCCTCTTTCCCCCCACCCCACCTCTTCCCCCCCCTTTCCCTTCCCTCTCTTTCGTTCTACTCTTTCGGTTCTTCCATCGCTACCCAAAGCCGTCTCACAATGGCTCGTCTTGGTTTCTTGTCTCTGGCTCTCCTTTCCGTCCAGGCCCTGATCGGCGGCGGTCTCGCGGCTGTATGTTTTACCCTCGTTTGAATCAATCAGGTTACTCACGTGTCTTAATTTTTGAGTCACTAACTCAATGCTCTTTCTCATATCTCTAGGATGCTGTCGAGAAGGATGAAGCTCCCCAGACTCCCAACCTTGCTGTCACCGCGCAGGCTGCTTTCCCTGCCTCTGAGTTCTTCGGCGTGAAGCTGGTCAATGGCCACCCGACCCAGGCGCTGATTACCTTCGCTAACGATGAGCCCAACCCGGTGACTGTCAACTTCATTGGAGGCTCTCTGTGGTCTCTGGGCGAGGAGGAGAACCGCATCGTTCGCAACCTGACCGCCCACCGATACAGCCTTGAGATCCCGGCCGGTGAGCAGGAGAGCGTGAACTTCAACTTCGCCACCGAGATGCACCCCCAGGATCTGAGACTTGAGCTGGCTTCCGTCATCTCCGACATCGAGGGCAACGTTTACACCCTGTACACCTACAACGGCACCGTCAGTGTGGTTGAGCCTGAGACCAGCATCTTCGACCCCCAGATGTAAGACCTCACTGCTCCCTCCCATCGTTCCAGGGAATGTTCACTAACAATGCTGGCCACAGTCTTTTCCTGTACTTCTTCCTCCTGGCCTGCTTCTCTGGTGTCGTCTACTTCTTCTACACCGTCTGGATCGCCCCCTACTTCCCCCAGAAGCGTCGCGCTGGCAAGGCCCCTGAGACCATCAAGAAGTCGACTGTGCCCAAGAAGGAGGAGATCCCCGTGGAGGGACCCGCTGTCACTTCTGCCACCACCTACAATGCTGACTGGATCCCCGCTCACCACATCAACCGCCCCGAGGCCCGCAAGGTGAAGGGCAGCAGCTCCCGCTCTAAGAGCCGTGCTTAAATGTCATTGGTGACATCATGAACGGTGGCTGTGTAAGATGAAGATAAGGGAAGGATTCAATGCCCGTAGAGGGGACCTTGAGTGGTTCTTTCTGTAAGGCTGAAGACAGGGTGAGCCGTTGACAGAAACGACTGCTGAAAATGTGGTCGGTCGACTGGGGCTCCTGCTCTTTCATTTTGCGTGTACATTTATGTCCACATTTGATTTAGGCAAATGAAGCTTTTGCAACTTAGGCCTCAGGGTTCCATTAGAAACACTCAAGGATTGAATAATGAACTTGAACAAGGGATACCACGCCCTTGCTCCTTGAACCCAAACCTTTACCCATATCCCCATGTCCATTATGTACCTTTTTTCAAAAAAATATTATAACCGCCTCCAAGCGTCGAACTCCTCCGCAAGGTGCGCCTTGAGCTCCGTGAACCGATTCCCAAACCCCTGCCCACAGCGCCAACAGACAAAGTCCCGGCGCAGATACCCCATCTCATCCGGCCGCCGCCGGGGATCATCTTTCGCGAGGGGAAAGTCCTCGATAGGCACGAAGAACGGCGTAGAGAAACTATTGTAATGCTTCCGATGCTTCAGCCGGTCGCTGTAGCGGTCCACGGAGATGACATGGATGTGCAGGTGGTTCATGGACGGATGCGCGTGGATCCCACACATGATCTCGCGCTCCCAGTCGCGCCCGCGCGGCAGCTCCACCGGCGGGGGGTCGCGGTCCAGCGCCGCCCTCCGCGCCTCCTCCTGCGCCGAGTACCGCCCGTGCATCCGGCGCAGCTCGCCCGCGGCCAGCGCGCGCAGCCGCTGCGTCTCCGCCCGCACCTTGTCCAGGAACGCCCCGCCGTCGGAGGAGGAGGAGAGGGCGTCAAACGGGTGGAGGCGCATTTTGGTGGGGTCGCGGGGTAGGAGGAGCAGGTGTAGTGTGGATTTGGGGAAGAGGTCGCGGACCGCGACGAAGTCGTCGTTGTGGTAAATTACGGTGCTAGAGGGGTAGGCGGTTGGGTTGGCGATGTAGGCGCCGAGTCCATCGCGGGGTCCGCCGATGGCTCT
Source organism: Aspergillus aculeatus ATCC 16872 (assembly GCF_001890905.1). NCBI lineage: Eukaryota > Fungi > Ascomycota > Eurotiomycetes > Eurotiales > Aspergillaceae > Aspergillus > Aspergillus aculeatus. The sequence goes on from NW_017962989.1 coordinate 255,862, forward strand.
TCGTTTTGTTGGGGTTGGAGTGGTGGTGGTGGTGGTGGTGGTGGTGGTGGATTTGCGCTGCTTGCTCTTCATGGACATTAGCTCCGCGACTGTGGGGGCGTTGGATTAGAACATGTTAGTGATTGTTTTCTTGAGCTTCCTCTGTATGCGCTGGGATGTATTGCGAGGAGGAAGGTGAGGGTGGGGGAAATGGCATCAACAGCGCAATCGCAATCGCAATCGCAATCGCTTGCACAGCGCAGCGCTCGAGTTCGGACATACAGGCATCTCGCTTGACTGGATTCTTCTTCTCCTTCCCATCCCCCGAACTGTCTGCTCTATAACCCGATGACTCGGACATGGCAGCAGAGCTATAGTATCATGGGCGAGTCACCATTGCTTGCTTGTGTCTGTGGTCGCAATGAAATCATGAGAGCGTAGTATTAACTAGTAGATGCGGAGAGCACAACCCGAGTTAACTTAACCTAAAATGCTCCCCGCAGCGACACCAACTCGGCCAAAGCGGTCAAAGTGCGGGACAAACAATTAGTTAAGTCAAATCAATCAATTAATTATTATCAACCAGCAAGCAACCAAAGTTAAGTCCCCGTGCCACGACAAGTTCTTTTTCTTCGCCTACAAGAGGGGCATCCCCTTCCTCCCTCTCCTCCCTCCCCTCCTCTCGAGAACAAGCAAAGAAACACCAACAAACATGGCCCCCAAGAAAAAGTCCGAGAACCGGGGAGGCGCTCCCAAACCGGGGACGAAGCAGGCCAAAGCCGCGGCCGAGCGATCGGCTGAGACGGCGAAGAAAGCGCAGACCACGACCGACGAGCAGAAGAAACCTTCGGTCAAGGAGGTCATTGGAGGAGCTTCATGGACCGGGAAACTGCCTGTAAATATGCTCGCGGAGCATTGTCAAAAGCAGAAGTGGGAGAAGCCGGAATACACGATGGTGAGTTTTGTGTGTGTATCTGGGCCCTTTCTTTGGGCTCCCAGGAACTATATACCCCCCTCACACTCTTGCGTGCTGCCAGCGGGCGCGCAGTCTCATGTTTGAGCCGATTCGACGGACCTGGATCTGACTGCGAACGTTGCAATAGATTAAAGTCTCAGAGGGGTTCGTCTCCAGCGTGATATTGAAGCGCGTTGACCCGAAGACTCGCGAAACGATCGTACTTCCTCCGATGAAGCTGCCCCCGTCGCATAAGCACCTCGCCGCCCAGCCTACCGCACTCGAGGCTCGACATTTCGCCGCGGCGTATACGTTGTACCGAGTCTGCAATATGAAGAATCTCCACATGATGATGCCGCCCACATATAAGAAGCTCTGGCGCGAGGACTTCACGGATCTCAAGGCGACGGACTCCAGGGAAGGGAAAGGCTGGATGTACGAAGCTGACCCGTTTCTGGCGAAGCTGGAGCGCGAAAGCGCCGCGGCGGACTTGGAGAAGAAGCGCAAGGAACGGGAGAAGCTCCAGGCAGCCAAGGCAGCGGAGACGACGGTCGATCTGGGACTGGGTTCCAGCAGTGGTGGGCAGAACAAGGGACGGAACATCTGGTCGCGTGCGCCCAAGGTTGATCTTGGCGGCAAGATCCGCCGTGAGATTGAGGGTATGCTGCGAGAGCATGCGATCTGGAACCCCTACGGGGTGGAGATTCCGCAAAAGGAACGTGATGCCATTGTCGACGAGCTCACTCGTCTCGGCTTTCGACGCAGCCACGTCGAGGAGGCTGTCGGCACTTGTAAAGACCGTGAAGAGGTTCTTGAATGGCTTCTCATCTACGTGCCGGAAGACGATCTGCCTCGCTGGTGTTTGCCTGAGGGCTATTCGGCGGGCGTGAGCCTTGCAAGTGATGACCTTGCCAGAGAGGCGAAGATCAAACGTCTCACTGCTATGGGCTATCCCGCCGATCTCTGCACGCGGACTCTGGACAGCAAGAAAGGAGATGAGCTTGCTTCAGCGGAGATTCTCCAGAATACATTGGTCCACGGCGGATATGCTCCAGCTGAGCCTGCTTCTTCCGGTGAGGATGATTTATGGGCAGAGGAGCAAGAAACACTCGAGGCAATTTTCGGGGATAGGTATATACGGGCTTCTGACAAGGTCTGTGAGATCAAGGGTGAAAACCCCGACTTGCCAGAGCCGTTGACTTTCCGGTTCCAACGACCTTCGACGCATTATCCATCTTCTCCGCCGATCATCTCTATCCAGGCGAAAGGTATTCCTGCCTATATACGTCTTAGTGCGATACGTCAGGTGGTTCAGTACTCCGAAGAGAATTTCGTAGGAGAGCCTATGATCTATAACATGCTGGATTGGCTGGAGACCAATCTCCCCTCAGTTATGGAGAATCCGGGGAAGCTGCGCGACATCTCGACGGTGACAGCTCCCCTGGCCCCCGCCGGGACCACCTCGAACCTTCCCGTGCGCTCATCGCGCAAGAGAGGATATGAGGTCAAGTGGCAACCAGGGACACCGCAAAGCGTTTCGCTACGTGAGTCTTGGGAAGCGAGGCAGTCAACCAAAGACCAGCAGGCCATGCTTCGAAAGCGCCAGTCGCTCCCGGCCTGGAACACCCAGGAAGCCATCATCAATGCTGTGAACACACATCAAGTTACGATCATCTCCGGAGAGACCGGTAGTGGAAAGAGTACCCAATCCGTTCAATTCATGCTCGACGACCTAATCAAGAGGGACCTCGGCGCTGCCGCGAACATCATCTGTACCCAGCCGCGTAGGATCTCTGCTTTGGGCCTAGCGGATCGAGTCAGCGACGAGCGATGCACACCCGTCGGCGACGAGGTAGGATACATCATTCGAGGAGAGTCGAAGGTCAAGTCAGGGCGGACAAAGATCACTTTCGTCACGACGGGTGTCTTACTCCGTCGCATGCAGTCGGGCAGTGGCCCGGAGGGCAATGTTGCAAGCTCTCTCTCAGATGTCACTCACGTCGTCGTGGATGAAGTGCACGAGCGCAGTCTCGATACCGACTTCCTCCTAGCTCTTCTCAGAGACGTTCTGCGCCACCGCAAGGATATCAAAGTCATTCTGATGAGTGCAACCCTCGACGCAGAAATCTTCATCAATTATTTCGGCGGCCGAGAGTCGGTTGGTCTGGTCAACATCCCGGGACGGACTTTCCCTGTCGACGATTACTACTTAGACGATGTCATCCGTGACACTGGGTTCTATCCCGAGCTCACAGAGCGGGACTTCGACGAGGAGGCTCCATCCTCGCAGCAGTCCGACGAGCCCCTTGGCAAGGTCCTACGAAGCCTCGGAATGGGCATCAACTACGAGCTGATTGCCTCTACCGTCCGATATATCGATGCCCAGCTGGGCGATCAGCCCGGGGGCATCCTGATCTTCTTGCCCGGTACCATGGAGATCGAAAGATGCCTCAAGGCTGTGAGAAGAATCCCGAATACTCATCCTCTACCTCTCCATGCATCTCTTCTACCAGCTGAGCAGCGCCGTGTCTTTCAAAGTGCCCCCAAAGGCATGCGCAAAGTCATCGCTGCCACCAACGTCGCCGAGACATCCATCACCATCGAAGACATTGTGGCCGTCATTGACACCGGCCGCGTGAAAGAGACGAGCTATGACCCGCGAGACAACATTGTCAGGCTGCAAGAGGTGTGGGCTTCGCAAGCAGCCTGCAAGCAACGCCGCGGACGTGCCGGTCGTGTCAGGGCAGGAACATGCTACAAGCTCTACACACGCAAGGCCGAGACGAGCATGCCTCACCGACCTGACCCGGAGATCCGGCGCGTACCGCTGGAGCAACTCTGCCTGTCCGTGAAAGCCATGCAAGGCATCAGCGACGTCGCGCACTTCCTCGCCAACACCATCACGCCACCCGAGAGCACCGCCGTCGAGGGCGCCCTGGACTTCTTGCACCGCGTCGGGGCGCTCGACCACGACCGGCTCACAGCGCTGGGCCGCTACCTCTCCATGATCCCGGCGGACCTCCGGTGCGCCAAACTGATGGTCTACGGCTCGATCTTCGGCTGCATCGACGCCTGCGTGACCATCTCCGCCATCCTCACGGTCAAGAGCCCCTTCGTCTCCCCGCGCGACAGACGCGAGGAAGCCACCGCCGCCAAAGCCGCCTTCACCAAGGGTGCCAACGACGGCGACCTCCTGACCGACCTGCTCGCCTACCAACAATGGTCCGACCGCGTCCAAGCCCACGGCTACTGGCAAACCCAGAGCTGGTGCATGGCCAATTTCCTCTCGCATCAAACCCTGCGCGACATCTCCTCCAACCGCGCCCAACTCCTCACCTCCCTCAAAGACGCCGGCCTCCTCCCCGTCGACTACTCCTCCTCTTCCCAACCCCAACCCCAATCCTCCCCACGCAGCGCCAACAACAACAACAACAACAACAACAACAACAACAACAACTGGAACCGCAACACAGCCAACAAACCCCTCCTCCGCGCCCTCATCGCAGGCGCCTTCCAACCGCAAATCGCGCAGATCTCCTTCCCCGACAAGAAATTCGCCGCCTCCATCACCGGCACCGTCGAGATCGACCCGGACGCCCGCACGATCAAGTACTTCAACCAGGAGAACGGCCGCGTCTTCATCCACCCGAGCTCGCTGCTGTTCTCCGCCCAGAACTACCCCAGCGGCGCCGCGTACCTGAGCTACTTCACCAAGATGGCGACGAGTAAGGTGTTTGTACGGGACTTGACTCGTAAGTTTTGCTCCCCCCCCCCCCCCCCCAAAATTTTCTCCCCCTATCTTCCATAATTTTGGGGGGTGGGGGGTTTGGGTTTGTGTTGGTTCGGCTGCTAATATTGCCAATATAGCATTTAACGCCTTCTCCCTCCTCCTCTTCTGCGGATCCATCGACCTCGATACCACGGGGCGCGGGTTGATCGTCGACGGGTGGTTGCGGCTGCGCGGCTGGGCGCGCATCGGCGTCCTCGTGTCCCGGTTGCGCATGATGCTGGACGAGGTGATTGCCGGTAGGATCGATCAGCCTGCTTCTGCCTCTGGGTTTGGGTCGGGGGGTGTTAGCGGCGCCCTGGCGGACCAGGTGATTGAGGTCGTGAAGAGGTTGGTCGAGTTTAATGGGTTGGATCAATGAATTCCCATCCCATCTTTCTGGGCGGCTGCGTGCCGCAGACATTGGATTTATGTCGGATTATCTTCTTTTCTTGGGAAATATATCGGTTAGATAGATAGATGAGTCGGTTAGCAGGGGACCCGGCTTGCTTTGTTGGGTGATTTCTTTGGATTAATTCTAGAAAAGAGGTCGTTGTACCATAGCAAGGAGGAGGTAGAGATTGAGGGAGGTCTAAGAGAGCCCCTGGGATTGGGTATATACTGACCCTGCCGGAAGGACAGCTGGTGTCAATGACAGCGCTTTGTACTAGCCCCATCCCTAGAACCAGATTTGTGAGATCAAGATAAGCACGCCACTGCAGCATGTATAATAGAAAAAAGTAAGATTCATTTTCATTAATACCTGCGCCATAATCCTGGATGATAATCCGTCGAGCGAGAAGAAAAGGAAAAGAAAGAAACGAAGTGTGCCGCGTAAGAGAAGGAAAGAGCAAACGTCATTCCAAGATCCGGGACAGAAGAGAGAAAAGGAAGATAGAAAGGGGAAAATTCATGGTGCGTAACACTCTTCGACATCGTGTCGTGGGGTCACTGTCCATGAGGGACCAAAACATGCCGGAAACGTAATCATCACGAGGCGGCATGGCATAATCGACTGGGCATAAGAAGAGGAGGGATGACGAAAAGACATAGGAGAGGAACAAATGGGCAGAACCTGAAAGAATGGCAGGTTTTAGGAAGAAGAAAAAAGAGATAATTAGCCATCGATTCCTTGAACTCCCGAGCCTGGATGTGTTGCGCGGCTTTCATGTCATCCGAATCATTAGATCAATACAAAAATCAAAATAACTCCACCTTCCCTTGGTATCTGATATCCTGACCCTGTGGTCATTTTTCTTTTTTGTGGGTTCTAAAGTCCAATGTGCATAACTTGGGACATCGCCCCTAGTCCATTGATTAAAGTGTAAGGAAATGTAAAGAGTGAAAGAAGGAATCAAGAGTTCTGGTCAGTAGCACGTGGTGTGGGTCGATTGATTCCTTGTATGGTAGTTCGGCACTCGACTATCGAAGCAAGAGCCTTAGTGAGGACCTGGATAAGGAACGACACTAAATGTTGACTTTCTTGCAATAGTGGCCTGCTTCGAGAGTGGAGTTCCGGCGGAAAACAGAAGTGTCTTTGTGGTTGTCAGGGAGAAGAAACCCTCGCTTCATTTCGGCCTCGACGAAGAGAGAAGCGCGTTTGTATCGCTTGTCAGTATACTTCTCGTAGATCGCGGCATGGTGCTTGCTAGGTCTCTCGCAGCACTCCATCATGAGGGAAATGAGAGGCAGAAGCTGAGAGTAAGTGTATCCTGCATAGTGGGTATGGGCGGGTGTCTGTGCTTGATTAGCATCTCTCACGCGAGTCAACAAGCGGTAGTCATACCCAGTCGCCCTTTCTCAACATCAGTCTAGCCAAACAATGAGCCCCCGCTGCAACAAAGCTAGCAGGGCTGCCAACGAAGCGTTCGTCCATGATGGTGATTTCCAGAAAATACTTGGCGAGAGTGCGCGTCTCCAGATCATAATCGTCGGCTTTGCTGATGCGACGCAGGAAACTCATCGGACCAGGGCACCCTAATTCAAACTGCAACATGCTCAACATGAACCATTCGGCTTTCAGGATCTCGTCCGCAGAATACCCGCCGTCGACCATGTAGACAATCTCCTGAATGGATGGGCAGTTGATCTCTTCATACTTAGCAGCGATGAAGATCGCAGTGGCGCCCACCAATTGAAGCTTGTTAAGAGAGACAATCTTGCAGGACAGGAACCGGTCAATGTAATTGACGCAAAGGAAGAGTGTCTCAGGCAGCAGAGAGAACCGATGGTGGACTTGCACTAGCCAGTCCATGAGAACCGAGCGCATCGACCACTGGATCTCGGCCTGGTTGTCCATGTAATGCGCATTTGGCAATAACTTGATCTATACATAGCAGGTATTGTTAGTGACTTCCTCCTTGTCAATCGCGGTTTTTTAGAAGGGATCCATACCTCTTGCTCTCTCATGTACTCAAAAATCTCCTCACTGTACTCCGCAACCATACTTGTATCCCAGAACTCATCTTCAATATCTTCCTCTGTTCGCGTAGCTTCGACAACTTGCTGTGCAAGGGCTAATTCCCGTCGGACTTGCTGGGTGTACTTAGGGAACAGGACCGTCGTAGCGCCGCCGGTGGTGTTCTCGCCACGCGAACGATAAGAGCGAGCCGTGATGTATCCATCATCGTCCTCATTCTCCTCCTCTTCATCGTCCCAACAATCCTCAAATTCAGCCTGTGCCGGTTGGCGATCATGGGTGACGTGAGAGCTTGAGACAGATTCGCGGTGAGACTTGGTAGCAGGATCAGATATATCGTGGCCTGCAGGGCCAACTTCCACGCGGGACTCACGACTCTCTCTCACACCTTGCACCTCACAGACGTCATCATCAAGCTTGGAGGATTCTTTGTCATCTTCTACCACTGCAGAGGTGACAGCAGCGTGCTCTTCCAATTCTCCCACTACAGGAACCTGGACCTCATCCGATTTGGCTTCTTCCTTTGCGCCATCTTGCTTCGCAGGTGCAGTAGGCGCATGTGCAAGGGAAGGCTCACCTTTTCCTTGCTTCGCTTCTTTGTTGGTTTCCTTGGATGTGTTTTCGCATTTTTCGGCCTGTGCCTTGGATGTATCCTTGAAGATAGTGGCCCGCTTGTTCAGGGTCTTTCGAGTGTTGGCAGCCTGCTTCGATGGCTCGACGGACTTTGCATGAGTGATATTGGTGACATTGCTCAAGATTCCCTTCATCCCCCCTGGGCGTTGGGCTGGTTGTGCTAGGACAGTGGACTTCTTCTCGATGACCACCGAGGGCTTCTCGGCAGCTGTGGATTGCTTCCTTGCAGCAATGGATGCGTCGTCGCGGCTGGCATGGACGGGCTTTGACGTGTTGCTGACATCTCCAAAGGCCGCTCGCTTGGTGGTAGGCTTCGAAACGCCGTTCTGATAAAGGGCCGACAACGCAGGGGTCGATTTGTTCCGCTGGTGGATGGTCTTGCCGGCTGCGGCAGGGAAGGGGGCATTTTCGTCGCCGCGAACGCGGATTCTCTGGGGCTATGGAGATAACAATTATGATTAGCTCTGATTTCGAGGCTGGTGAGACTGTGTAAAAGATTTCTAAAGATGTTTCTCGCTGCATAGGCGCGTGGGTACACAGCTCACTGAGGACAACATATGGCCGACAAGGTGACCGACACTATCGAAGAGGAACAATGAAAAGACGATAACGTACCTTTGCATCCATGGTGAACCCCTGTCAATGTTCACTTTTGAGCCTCCAGGACTCGACGTGGGTTGTGGATGGGACTTGGGCTGTTGTTGTTTACTTCTCTGCGCTCTGCGCAAGAGCAGTTTTGTTGCAGCAGCTAAAGTTATACTAAGAGCGGCCCCAAACAAACAACAACAGCAACAACCACGCCAAGACCAGGTGCAGAGAAAACGAAGAATTGATCCAGTGATGACCGGAACACGGGACAAGCACTGGATTGGCACGAGGCTTTTCTGGAGCAAGATATAGAAAACTTCAGAAAGACTTGAAAAAAGCGACGACGAAGCAATCGAAAAGGAAGGGAGGGAGGGGAGGGCGCGACCTGGAGCAGGGCAGGGCAGGGCAGGACAAAAACACTGGAGGGAGCAACAGCAGCACTAATTGGAATTAGTTCAGCCGGTTGGATGGCAACAAAGGGCAGTATTACCCAAAACGGTCACTTCCTTACTTGGTTACCGTCAACAACCAGCTATGCTTATGTCAACCCAGCATTCCTCAGAAGGTTGCTGCAGTTTGTCTGGTTTGTCTGGTTTGTCTGCCTTCGCAGCCCATGTGACATCACTCAGCGCGTCTTCCCGCTAGCACTTCATTTCTCTTCCACCCCGAAATCTTGCGATCCGCCGATAGATAATAATATTCCCAGCCAGAAGACTTATCTTCAGAACAATGCGATTCTGCTTCTGAATTACATCAAGGCATTCTTGCTTCTGGCCGGTGTGAGCAGGGGCTGAACTATGCGCAGGCGGGGGACGCGCCGGGCGACACGAAACCGCCCGCTCGGGAACGCGAAATCACGTGATCAGTATGGGCGCTACACTCCGCCATTTCGCTCGGTCATTTGAGGCGGAGGTCGCAATGGATAGAGGCCGACGAACACGCCTGTTGATTGTGGCTACAAGGCGGGAAGGGGTCCTCCATGGGGCTGTTCATACAAGACCGATCACTATTTCAGAGTTCTTGTCGAAGATCCCGGTATAAAGAGGCATGAGAAGGGAGAAGAAGGATTGAGGGGCGGGGGAGGAATGGCCTTTGCGATCGAGATCGGAGCCAGCGCATAGTAGGAATGAGTGATAGATGGTGAACGACCGAGACGGGAAAGAATAATGAAGAAAGCGTCAATGACTTGAATAAACCCATGTTTCTCGCTGGCTTTACAAGTTTTGTCTTCCCTGTCTCTGGGAGTTCAGTTTTGCTTCAGCCTTGTTCTCTGGTTCCCGTTTACACCCGTGCAAATGCCAACGTCGCCAGGAAGCCACGGTGGGACGCGGATCCGGCGCTGCCTATCATGATACAGGAGGGAGGATCAAGTGGTGGAGGGGAATCAATCCCCGTCTGCTCAATCGCCGATCGCGACTGTAGGAATCGGTCTTACAGAGTACAAGGGTTGCGCCTTTTCACACAGGTGACAGAATTGAGGGGAAAGTATACACATGAATAAGCTCTTGTTGAATCAACCTAGAACAAACGGAGGGAAGGTCGAAGAAGAAGAGGACGAAGAAGAAGCAGCGGCAGCAGCAGAAGGAAAAGGGAACAGCCGACGTTTTGAGGTATTGCGAGCGACCCGAAGCGGACTATTGAATGAGCGCAAAGTTTCGGTGTGGGCAAAGGACAACAACAACAATAGTCGGCGTTGCAGGACGAAAGTCACTCAATCCTTTCTTTATTCGGAGTTTATTGATTGACTCAATGAGACAACCAGAGAGGAGCCCCGCCGAGCGACCCCCCCAATTTTCTTTCCATCCGAGAAACACTACAACAACCAAATATCTACAGCAATCACTTGATTCTTCAGTCTTTTCCTACTTGCTATTTTCCCGACTTCATCCTAATCATCTGCAACTAGAAACTCGAGAAGAAAAGTCCTCCTGGATGGTGTCTATGTGACCTATAATCATAACCTTACTTGTTAGGGTGTGGGCTGCTGCACAGCACACTGCACCTGCTCCAAATCCCTTCCCACCCCCACTCATCCGGCTAACGACATCGTTGCGCCGGTTGGTGGTGGCTCGGAGTTGCTCGTCTCTGTGTCTAATTTTGCGCTTTACATTCATGCTTTCTTAGCCGCTTCAGATTTCTCCTCCCCCAATGCGATCCCCCAAGGTTCTCCAAATCATGTTTAATGACTAATGCGGACAAATGTATAACTCGACCTTGCGAACCACCGTGAATCGAAAGAGAAGGGAACCAGTACCTTTGGGGAGGATGACGGAACTGATAGAGAAAATGCGATGTCGCACCGGGACCTGCAGACTGACTGGGAAACGAATGGTCACTGGATGGAAAGGGAGACGGCCGGATGGACACGCTCTACCCGCGGATAGAACGCATTTACATACATACAGTAATTAAGTAGTGAAGAAACGTTAGAATCCTGGAGAGGGGAGGGGAAGGAATGGGGGAAGAGGTCGATGGATGACTTGTGCCTACCCGACGGTTGGTGAAGGACAATCTCTCGTCCATTCATCCATTCATTCATTAATTCATTCATCCATCCAACCTTACGTAGTCCATGCTGGCCGATGGAGGGAGGGGTAAAGAAAGGACAAGCCTGGACAGGCGCAGATCATGAAACGAGGCAACAATTGGGCGTGATCGCTGGTCGGTGCTGTTGGCCTGGAGCCAGAGCCAATGATGCCCCCATCATCTCCATCTTTGTCCCTCTCTGTTGCCCCATTCCCTTCGTTCATTCCCCCGGTTCCATCAATCAGTTCAATCCACATGCTTGTGGTTGATAGAGGTAGAAAAAGATGAAGATGAAGAAGGGAACGATGGTCGCATCGCTCGCTGCCACCCCAGGGTCTGTGGGCATAAATTGAGAGCTCCGGGCGGGAATTTCAGCCCTGCATGTCTGAGTAAAACCCGTTTCCCAGTGGGAGAAGCGAAAACAACGAGGAACAATCCGGATCGCATTGGCGCAATGAGCGACGGGGCTGATCGCATTGTGTGGATTTGCGATAGAAACTCCTTCTCGTCGCCCAGTTTGCGCCTGTCGGATTTATCGTGTGATTTTGAGCATCAATCATGAGCAAAAGAACGAAGTCCGGCGGTGACTTCGAAATCGGATCGTTTTCTTTGGGGATCGCAGCTGGACCATGTCTGGTGGTGACCGGGATGTGATTCGGGGGTGTCATTCGACGTGGCCGCGCTGAGGATGTGCCAGCCAACCCGGCGCCACTCCGCTTGCTTTCCCTCTAATTGTCTCTACCTCTCCGTTTGTGTCGTGCGACGAAGAGTGGTATTTATCAAATTCGAGTCGGAGCTAGTCACTACGCACAGATTATCTACGTGTATAAGCTATATGCGAAAATTCTCGTGCCACTCTTGACATGCTTTTGCCCAAAGCCGGAGATCTGCGGATGGTGGAGATGGAGGAGGAGGAAGTCGCTGTCAGTTTGCGCCAGACCCGGGCTGATGGCTCAACCACCCGAATGCCTTTCGCACGCTCTGGCCCATGTTCTGTTTGTCTACAGTTCGAGACAAGACCGTTATTCTAGAGATGCAGGGATTGCGACTCATGGCGAAGGAGATTAAATACCGCCTGGGACGTCCGACGGTCGCAAGAGAGCAGTCAATGTTCCCCGTAAACGCCGCCGTATCCGGGCCGTAGACGGAATGCGATCTGGGACTTCTGCGACGCAATAGACCAACGCGCATTTCACAATGTGGAATATATAGAAGTCAAATAGACTCAATTGAGTGATATAATGAACTTGAGATTATTTGTGAGTTGGCGATAATAAAAATCTATGGAAAGGGGGGGAAAGAAGAGACGTATGTGGTCACCGACCCCAGTACGTAGCTTGCTGAAGTGGTGTGGGTGAAACCACTTCTGGGCTGTCTTTCAGTCGGCTTCTCCCTCTTCTTGTCTCTCTCTCTCTCCCTCCTCTTCCTCCCTCCTCCCCAACCCTCTTTCGACAACTCAACCTTCGACTTCGTTCGCCCATCGCCCCTCCGCCCCTCATCCTTCCTCGGTTTTTGGGTGCAGTATCTATCTGGTAGGTTCTTCTTGATCGTATTCTTCTCTTTATTTGTGTTCGCGGCTTGCAGCATGGGGTGCTGGTCCACTCTGTTCTCCTGACTCGCTTCGGCTCTGCGTGATGCCACCGCTGACATACCCAAGCGCTTGGTAGAACGACTCACCTCGCCCACGGCCTTACCCCCGACTCCCTCCCCCCATCGCCATCGCTATCCTTCCTTCTTCATCCTGTCGGATCTGGTACATGGGTGCGACTCTGGATAATTCAGTTTGACCTGTCATCGGTGTGTCATTAATCCTCTTCCTCCTCTTCCGACCGATTCGGGTTGTTTCTTCCCTGCTTCTTCCTCAATGCCCACACCCATCTCCCCCCCCCCTCCTCAAGTCTACAATCCATCAGGACTCAATAGGCCTTGGAATACCATCGGCTTCCTACCATCTTCTCTCTCACTGAAGATCTTCCAATCATCTGAGATCTTCTGGAACACATTGTGCTGACATTCATACTGGTTTTCCTTTCAGCATCGATCGGTTTTTTCTGGCCTTTCCCGTCGCTTTCGGCTGTTGCGACTCGGGGTGTCCTCATCCCATCCACCACAACTCGGGGTCATCGATCCTGTCAATATAATCAATCGCGGGTGATCCATCTTTTAACCAACCTCTCCTGGGTTTACTGTTGTGGTAGGTTTGGATGGACTTTGCCCATACCCTCATATTCCCGTTTCTGCCTTTTCCCTCTTCCAACATCCGCCCACCCCCACTCATCCTATTCCTTTCCCATCCGGATCGATTCCATCCACCCCCAAACAAGAGCAGCCGGTTGATACGATCATCAATGTAGTAGCAGTGTGGTAACACCCGCTTTTGGACCTTTTCCATCATGCAGGCTGTCTCGTACGAACAGCATGCGGCTCCTGGGGCGTCGCCTGCTTATAGTGATTATCGCTCGCCTCAGGAGCCTTCCCCCCGGAGCTCTGTGCCTAAGAACGTCGCCTTCGAGCTGCTACTTGATGAGAACTCTAAGGTGCGGGCTCGCATACCTATGCGAGTCCAGATCTATCCCCATGATACCACGGATTCCATTGTGACCACGGTCAAGAACTTTTATGGGATTTACGATACCACTGCTAGCGGGGTCAGCTTTGAGGATGAACAGGGTATCACCCTTATTGCCAGGTATGAGAATCTCCGAAATAACATGACGGTGTACGTGCGAGTCATCCCCGTGCAAGCCTATACTGAAGGCTACGGGGACCGCTTCTATGGACACCTGCCCATAGACGCTCGCAAGCGCCCCAGTCTGGGAGAGCCTTTCCAGATGGCGCCCGCAATGCAGGCGGCGCACATGTTGGAGCATGGACAGCCCCCATCTCGGCCAGCCTCCCGGCTCGCTCGGAAGCGCAGCATGTCGCCGTCCGGGCGCAGCCGTCGCAGCGCATCGCAGCACAAACAGTCGTCGCGCGGGGGCAACAAAAGCAGAGGCTCCAGCACGCATGGCAGTTTTATGGAGGATGGAGGCTACAGCGACAGTGAGGGTGGCTATGGTTCTGTCTCGGGCGCCAGGAAGCCTCGTAGTGAGCAGTTGGGTAGCTCAGATATCAGCATGGAGAACATCCTTCAAGATGGTCGCAGAAAGCGGCCCAAGTTTGAAAGCTCGGTAAGGGATACCATCCAGACGTAGCCTCAATGCTTGGACCGTTACTGATCATTGATCCACATCCATATAGGAATTGCCGCTGTTCGCCCCCCCTCAGGTGCCTCTCACAACCTCCACCTCCTCCATTTCCCCTCAGCGCCGGTCGATCGGCCAAGAAGGAGCCGTCTCACCTTTTGCCCGCCCCACTCAGCGACCCTATAACTCCCAACAACAACAACCACTTCTTCCTTCTCCTCAGAGCTATGGACACAATGAACAAGCGTATAGCCTTCATCAGGGCCAGAATTCTGTCTATGCCACGCCGATGGTTCCTGAACACGGACATCGCCTGCGCGACCGGGCCGCAACCCAATCATCGGGGCAGTACAGCAACAACTCGGCTGGTCGCAACACGGCCCACGGGGTCCTCCCTACGCCCGACCCAACCATCGCGAGCTGCATTTCCGATGAGGATGTGGCCATGCAGCTGATTCGTCTGGGCGATGCGTCAAACTTCTCGCATGGTCGCACATCTGCATCCACCTTGGATGATGCCTTCAGCGGCGCTGCGGATGCTGCTTCCTCGACTGGCGCCACCAGCGATGGTGACGAGTACAGCGAGGATGACGATGACGACGATGATGATTTGCCCTTACGAACCAAGCAGAGGCTGGACTCCAGCCCAATGTTGCCCCCGGGTGCCATGAAGCGCACCCACAAGCGACTGGACGACATTCTGCCAAGCTTTGACAGCTCTGATGGCAGTTACGACGGCTACGATGATGAGTATCACCAGGAGGATGGACAGCATGATCACACTATCAAGAATGTGATGGACGACGATTCCCTTTATCACGAGTCGGCCCCCAAGTCTAAGAAGGTCAAGGTCCGCGCCGGTAGCACGACCTCGACCAAGGCCCGTGGGTCCAAGTCGGCACCGCGCCCGAGCAAGACAGCCAAGACGCCCACCAATGGTGCCGTGCGCAAGGCTAAACCGACTCCCACAGTGGTCACACAGAAAGCAGCGGTGTCTCCGGTCCTAGCTAGCCCAGCGCCCGTACGCAAGAGCTCGACCTCGTCCGCGACCCTTCAACATCAGCACCCTCACCCACTCGCTGCCGATGAAGAGGACCTGTCCACCAAGCCGCGTTGCCAGCGATGCCGCAAGAGCAAGAAGGGCTGTGATCGGCAACGCCCTTGCGGCCGATGCAAGGATGCTGGGATTGGCCTTGATGGCTGCATCAGCGAAGACGAAGGGAACGGTCGCAAAGGCCGCTACGGTCGTCACATGGGGGTTCCCGTGAAAAAGACCGTTGATTCTCCTCCCAACGGCGCCGAGGCTCAAACACTGGTGGCTACTGCCGCCCCTATGCCTTCGTTGTCGTTGTCGTCATCTTCGTCATCGGCTGCTATCGTCGACAAGAACAAGAAACGCAAGCGCTAGACCTATCCTGTATCCGGCATGAGGATGACGGTCCTGTTGCTTTTTCTATCTCAGATACACATTCGCACCTGCACCTGTTTGTCCGAATATCGACTTATGAGCTGTGCCTGGATGGCTGCATTTCCGCAAACATATTTTACCTTTTACCTTTTAACATAGACGAGTGGAATTATCTGTGTATCGCATCTTTCCCCTCCTTTCATAACATTGACCCTGTACCGTTGGCCTTCCATCCTGAAGTCTCCTGTCCCTCGTGTGCGCAGTACCTCGCACTTCTACCTCGGTAGGAGTGGGTGACTCTGCGACCGCTCGGACGGCTCCTTTGGGTGCGTCGCTCATTCCAACCTCAACCCTCCACCCACCACCTACATTACATCCACGCTCCCTCTGACTGTCGACCTCACCACCTCGCATCAGCTCGACAAACTCCGAGCTTTTGTCACGGTCCCTCACATCGTCATGCTTGTCCCATTACACTCTGCATTCCATTCAATAGTTCTAGCGATTGAACTGAGCGGGTTGATTGTGCTTATTGTGTCGTGTTCTTTTGGCGTTATCTGCAGCTGAATTTGATGCGGCCCTGTGGGGTGCCTGGTCGCCTTCCACCACTCATTACCGTGCGATGATTGTGCCAATGTATCTGGATTGATTGGTTTTTGTTGTCTTGAATGGCTGAGTCATTATTCGACTGATCTGGTGGAGACGAAACAATAACTGTCAGGTCTAGGGTGATCGAATAAGAAATATATGTTTCAGATGAGGATCTATACAGATACAGTAGACCTGACCAGGACTAGACTCAGTGGCATCCAATGTTACGCGGTCAATTTACTAGCAGATGCAGTCTATTGATAACAGGTTAACTCCTAATTCAGCTTAAAGTATATGGTTTAGTTCCTTTATTCACCATGAACCAAGGAATCACTTGAAGGTGGGATGAGCGTGCTGAGTGCTGACTAAGCCCCTGACAGATGCAGACCAGTCGGGTCGCGGGTCGGGCCAGACCATACTCGATCGAGGCTAGCGGGTACAAATTTCCGCAGCCCCGCACTTTTCTCGAGCAGCCGGGCTAGACGCGCGCTTCCCGAGTTTTCTGCCCGCCGTGGCCGCCGAGTGGCCGACGGGGCGAGAGTTGACCGGGAAAAAAAGTTTCGGGAGTTTAGCCACTGCACTTCGCAATCTCACGCATCCTTCTACCTCCTACGACGACATTCCCAGTTCTCTTTCCCTAGACTTCTTGAAACAGGCTTTATACCAATTGAGACCTACCCTGACCTACGATCACCGGACGCCACCCCCGCAATCTTTCTACGCTACGACAACACTTTCCATTTCGCATTCGCCTCGCCCCGAAAAATGCCACCCAAAGCTCCTCCCCGCCGCGGAGGAGCAGCAGCAGCAGCAGCAGCAGCAGGAACCCGCCGCACGACCGCCGCCGCCTCCGCCTCCGCCGCTGAACCCAACAATGCTCCCACCACCGAATCTACGACTACGACTGCTGCTGCTGCCGGCCCCAAACCCCCGGTCCAGCGCCTCCAAACCCTGAAAAAACGCACCCCACCGTCGGGCAGCATCGCGCGGCCGTCGCCGACTCCCGCCCCCGGCCCGCCCGGGAGCAATGAACCCGCCAAACCGACCCTGAAGTACAAACCGCGGGCGGTGAACCGACGCAGCAAGGAGGAGCGTGAGGCGATCGAGAAGCTCGAGGCCCAGCGGAACCGCGAGCGGTTGAAGGAGGCCGCTGCCATTCAGCGGGGGCGCGGTGGTGGACAGCATGGCGGAGGGAGAGGCGGGCGCGGGGGCATGCGCGGTGGGATGATGGGGCCCGGGGGAGGGCCGTTGGGGCCTGGGATGGGTGGAGCGCGACGCGGGCGCGGTGGAGCGCTGGGTGGTGGGTTTGATTCCCGGTCCCGGAGTCGGAGTGTGATGGATCTTGGAGCGACGCAGGTTGGGGAGGGTGGGGACGGGTATGTGAGTTCGGATGAGAGTGATGGTGAGGTCCGGGTGAGTATTGATCGGATTAATTTGGGGAGTGATGATGATGATGAAGTGGACAATAAGGATCGGAAGGTGAAGCTGGAGGGTCGCGGGGGGATTGGGGTCGGGGGGTTGAGGCCCCTCCGGTTGGAGAGGCATGAGCATGAGGAGCGCGTGGTTAGTGTTAATATGGAGTCTAGTACGACGGGGGCTGCGGAGGCGAAGAAGAAGGAGGCCGAGGCGGAGAAGGCGGAGAAGAAAAAGAAGAAGAAGGCGGAGGATGATGATGCTTTGTTTGTCGCGCAGGATGATGATGGGGGGGAGGATGTTGAGGAGAATGTGGATGAGGAGGATCAGATCGTCAAGGAGGAGCCTACGGATGAGGAGGATCAGGTCATGACTGATGTGCCGCGTGCGGATGAGGGCGCTACGAACGTCGATGACGGCTTGCTCCCCGTGCAGAAGGTCAAGGTGCGCCGGAAGTTGAGCCCGTCTAAGTCGGTCTCGGAGTCCGCCGTCCCCAGCCCGGAGCCGGAGGTGGTCATCGATCCGAAGAGTTTGCTACGCACCAAGGAGGATATCGAGGAGTACGAGCGGCATGAGCAGGATCTGGAGATCGTGAAGACCCTCTTCCAGAAGGAGCCCCGACCTGAAGCTCCGGAGGCGCTGGCGGGTGCCGCGGAGGGTGCCGCGGAAGGAGAGGACAAGGAGAAGGAGAAGGACAAAGAAGGCGACGAGGAGGAGCCCAAGGAAGAGGAGGAGGACAAGCTGGCTGGACAGCTGTTCCTCATGCAATTCCCTCCTTTGACTCCCAACCTGGTGCTGCCTGGTACCGAGACTACGGACTCACACCCCACCACCACTACCGAGACCCCAGCCACCGAACAGCCGGTCAAGCGCGAAGACGAGATGGAGATCGTTGATGGTGACGAGAATGCGACGGCCGCGCAGGGCTCCGCCAAGGTCGTCACTGCTGCGGATCCCGGCCTATTGGCTGGCCGAGTCGGCAAGTTGAACGTTCACGCATCGGGTCGGGTGACGATGGACTGGGGTGGTATCAGCTTCGAGTTGGATCGCGCGACGGCAGTGGACTTTTCCCAGGAAGCCCTGATCGTCTCCACGCCGCCGAACGCGGGCGACGAGGAGTTCCCGGATGATGAGAAGAAGGTCTGGGCGATGGGCCAGCTCAGCGGCAAGTTCACGGTGACGCCGGACTGGCAGAAGATGCTATGAGTTTGAGGCTGGGAGCTAGTTGATTGAATGATAGATATCAGTTCAATGAATGAATGAATGAATGAACCAATTGCATTGAACATGACTCTTGGTAAAATTTTTTTTTTTGTTTTTTCCCTTTGGGAATACGTCACCTTCGGATATGCTAGGGTAGGTAGGGAAGGGTGGTTGGTGAGTTAGTAGGGCGCGGGTGGAGGGGCGGAAGGAGGTGGAGAAGGGAGAAGCAAGGGAAAGAGTGGAGGGATAGGAGAGGAGTAAGAAAGTTGGGGCGAAGCTTTGATTGGTTTTTGCTTTTCTTTGTGCTTCTTTGGGAGGAGGCTTGGGTTTGTGGGTTTGTGCACTCTGCAATGAGGGTTTGTGCAGTGCTGTGGTGTTTTTGGTGGAGGTGTCATTCTATGTGTCGCTGTATGCTTTGTTTTCTTTTTGCTGTGTTGGACGATGGGATCTGCAGGTTGGGTCTGGGATCAGAGGGCGTGTATGTGATACTTGAACGAGAGGTGAGAGTATACTAGAGAAGAGCTATCATAGGGCTAAAGGATAGAGTAGAATACTCTTCCTTACCATGGCCACTACTCAGAGCTGATATCCCTAGGACTTGTACTTACAGGGATTATATACTTGAATCTCTTTATATGTATAAATTATAAATTATCAATTCTTGTCTGTCATAAGAAAGAATAGCAGCTCTTGTCGATGTACTTTGCGGATCGGAGAGTATTGGCGGTCATGGCAGCTGCTACCTGAGCCTTTCACCGCTGGGGAATCTAGCTTATGCTTAAGCCAGTCTTGCTTGTCTTGGCATTCACAAAATCCATCTAGGAAAGACGAACTGCCGACTGACTGGATCATGTCCGGCAAACGTGCGGATGCCGTGAGTGAGTCAAAAGTACTCCTTGCGGATTGGTATAGTTTCTTGCGCATCTTGTAGAAATTTATTCGTAGTAAAGCTTTTTCATTATGTCCGAAATTATCGAACACTAATATGAGATCTGTTAATTTAGTAAAAATGTAGAAAAGCGACAAATATCTCGAGTAGGACGCGGCGACAGGATGAACCCAGCCGCTGATTGTCCTATCCAGATACTACCAGGGATCATGGTGAGGGGTTCTCAGATTGTTTCGTACTATTCCCGATGAATTTCATTCTGGGACAAGTGCGGGGGTCTCATGAGGTAGGGAAGGGCTCGCTTTTAACATTGTATTGTTTTGTATGACTTTCTAGAACCATGAATTAACGGTGAAATACGAGTTCGGATCCAGTACCCTCAAGACGGCTTTCATGTCCCTTTAAAAATAGGAAAATCCCAATTTCGTGGTTACAACTCCTTACAATACCTCTAATGCAGTTCACAACAGTTTTCTCCCAGCGCGTCTCAAGACCTGATCATCATTTAGTGGATGCATCCCATGGCTGTCAATGATCAAGCAACGGTCGCAGCTCCCGCCAGTTGCGATAATGACTTTCGGAGGCTGTCTTTCGACTATGAGATGCAACGGCAGAGAAGCCGTCTCGAAAGATATAAGTGGGCTGGACCACCATTCAGCGTATGATGCTATTTCCCCACCAGCATGAATATTGAATGCGTGAAGAGAATCTGACCATCAAAAGGCCATCTACGCTGGAAGTGCTGCCAAGTTCCGCCTGTTCGATGCGGTGACATTCGCCTTCGCAGTCCGCGACACTTCGTATCCACTGGACTACGGACAATATAGCTTTCCCAACAACCTGCATGGACTCGCCGATTTCATCTTAGCCAAGGCGGCAGAGTATCAAGAAGACCATGTGGAGAAGTTCGTTGGTTTAGCCATGTCGACTGAACTAGCGGAACGCTGTCCGGATCTGTGTGCTCGCCTCTGGTTGGAGCTTGATATTATCCCCATGGTGATTCGAAAGGCGGAAGAGAATGCGAGCTGGGGTTCGTACGATGAAGAGTCTCCATTCAAGACGCTGGACGAACGCGCCGAGTCGATCGCGAGGAAGTGCTTAAGGTGAGTAGATTGATGCTATCTTGCTGATCGCTCAATGGAATGCCCTTCTCAGACGTCCCTAGATTCTTCGGGCCCAATCAAGCCCTAATCCCTCAGATCGGTAGCAGAGGGCTTGTTGAGGTTGATGCTGCATTCCATGTAAAGATGGCCCAGCTTTCAGACTACAAAAAGACAGTGGGAGATTCAACCTGGTCGATCGTTAACAAATTCGCTGGTGACATCAAGGAGCGAAAGGTGAAGATAGCCTTTTTCAGTGCAACACCGCAGGGAGGTGGAGTCGCCTTGATGCGCCATGCTCTAGTCAGATTCGCCAACGCAATAGGCGTAGATCTCAAGTGGTAAGGCGACACAAACTTTTCTTTGATAGCAGGAATCCCATGAGAAAGGTGCAAATATGCTCACAACGGTGTACAGGTATGTTCCAAAGCCCCGTCCCGGGGTCTTCCGCATCACGAAGAACAACCATAACATCTTGCAAGGTGTCGCGCCACCTGGCACACGGTTCACTGCACAGGACAAGGAGATTCTTCGTGACTGGGTCTTTGAGAATGCCGAGCGGTTTTGGTTGAAGCAGTCTGAGCCGCCAGGTGTATCCTGGCTAGAAAAGCATGCCCTATCATTTCCGGCTCTAGCAGTACTTCCCCTGGTTTCACAAACATGGCCCCTTGGTTCACCCGGACCAGGGCGGTGCCGACATCATTGTCATCGATGACCCGCAGCTGCCGTTCCTGATTCCGATGATCAAGCAGCGCACGCCGCATCGACCAGTCATTTTCCGGAGCCATATACAGATCCGCAGTGATCTGACTGATACACCAGGTACCCCACAGGCCGAGGCTTGGGAACTCTTGTGGGAGGCCATTGAGCAAGCGGATCTCTTCATCAGTCATCCTGTGCGTGACTTTGTGCCAAATAATGTGCGCCCCGAGAAGGTGGGATATATGCCTGCCACGACCGACTGGTAAATAATTGCTGGCCCTTTGCATTGTTTGCCGATCAAAAACTAATCAATCTCAGGCTGGATGGACTGAACAAGCCCCTAAGCGACTGGGACGCATGCTATTACGGTCGCATCTTCAATGCAAAATGTCGGGAGCAGTACATGCCAAACATTGACTTTCCACATGGTGAGACCGCCTCCTGTTTTATCGATCGCCGGTGATGCTAACATACTGGTAAGAGGACTACATCGTACAGATCGCCCGGTTCGACCCGTCCAAAGGGATCTTCGATGTTCTCGCCTCCTACCGTACCTTCCACCAGCGGCTCAAAGAAGCCCATCCGGACCTTAACCCGCCCAAGCTGCTCATCTGCGGCCACGGATCCGTGGATGACCCCGATGGAACCATCATGTATGATTCCGCCCTGAGATTTGTAGACCAACACCTCGCACATATCAAATCACTCATCTGTATCATGCGGATTGGTCCATGCGATCAGGTCCTCAACGCTCTTCTATCCAAAGCCAAAGTTGCACTGCAGCTCTCCACGTACGAAGGGTTCGAGGTTAAAGTTTCCGAGGCCCTGCACAAGGGGAAGCCCGTGATCGCAACGCAGACTGGGGGGATTCCCTTGCAAGTCCAGCACGGAAAGAACGGGTTCCTTGTCAACGTAAGCGACACGGATGCTGTCGCAGAGCATCTCTTCGAACTGTGGACCGACCAGGAACTGTATGACCGCATGAGCAGATACGCAGCAAACAGTGTCAGTGACGAGGTGAGCACGGTAGGAAACATGTTGTCTTGGCTGTACCTGGCATCAACGTTGTCGAAGGGAATGAAGATCCAGCCATGTGAACGCTGGATTCACGATATGGCGCGTGAGGAAGCCAATGTGCCGTATCGGAGTGGAGAGAACCGCCTCAAACGAGCGGTGACACCAAGTACAGGGTGAGTGGGGTGGGGGAGCCCTACATGGCGGGACTTGTAAAGGCTTCTTTTTGTACTGTTCATGCTTAGGTATGCAATTCAGTCGCCTAATGGATATTTCTGTTACCAAATATGTTGAATAATCAGGTACAGAATGGGAAAAGAATATTCAAAACCCTGTTAACAGCTGCAGTAATACCCAGTTGTACAGCATGCGATTGTGCAAAATCGATACGAGCGGTCCTTCTAGGCCTTGGTTGAGTATCGTTCCCTGTGAACAAGATTTTGGGGTCCGCTGGATCACACATAACGAGCTGAACGAGGTTCATAAGATATGTATGTATGCTAAGTGTACCGCACAGCAATCCGTTGGATTTTATTCCATCTGGGTGAGTTACGAAAGGGAAACGTGGGATGGGTTTCTCTCTTGCAAAGCAATGGCGGCTTCTGCAAGCTGAGGAACACCCAAACAGTAAATTTATGCAGGGGGGGGGGGGGGCATTATAGCCTGGCAATCTGCAATTTGTGGAATCGGTTGACAGCAGACTGCCCTGTCAGACCATCGTGAGCGCCCCCGGTGTCTCTTTTACTTGCCGTGCTGGGCATATTTGCTCCTCATCCGAATGCGTTGCCCGAATGCGTATAACAGGAACGGACATGGCGTGAAAACCACGGTCAAGCAACCAAGCAAAGTACACGCCCAACCGACACCGAGGTTATGGAACATTTGGGTGGCAAAGAGGGGGAACGCTCCCCCGAAAGACGACCGTAAGAAATCATTTCCGGCGAGGACCGAGGTGGCATACTTGGGATACGCATTGGCCTCGTAGCAGAAAATGCTGTTGAAGATGAGGTATCCCCCAAAGGAAAATAGCATCGAAGCAATAACCGGCACAATCCAATGAACGCTTGCGAAGTTGCCGGTCCACCCAAACCAGAAAAGAGATATCGGTAGACACACGGCCCCCAGACACGCGGGGGGGAGGTGTTCTTCCGGGGAGATATAGCCGTTCTGGTCGATCTGGTGGGATTGCCAGCGATATTTCCAATACACGTACGCTGGAAGTGCAATGAATACAGCCCCTATCATGATCCCCAAGAATGCCAGGCCCGTCTCACCCGGGTTAAACCCATGTTTCTCTCCAAAAACGATGGGAAAGGCTTCAAACCAAATGTACAAAATCCCGTAAATAAGGGCGATGTATAGATTCATGAGAAGGACAATAGGCTCCAGGAAGCAAAGCGCAAAGGGACGGACGATTGCTTCGAAGACAACATCCTACATATAATCAGTCTGATGCAAGTACGTTCACATGTAGCCTTCCATGCAAGCTTACCCTGGGTGCCACCTGAGCAATCTCAATCTCAGCCTTGGATGCATACCTTTGATTTCCGGTGATCCGGCGAATCCGCCGGGCCCGGCGACTGAGAATGTTAGGTGCAAACGTCTCGGGCAGAAAGAAGAAGACAAGAACAAGAGCAAAGCCAGAGACCCAAAGGAGCTCCCAGATAGTCCATGTCCAACCCTTGGCAGAGGCGGCGAAGCCTCCCACCAGAGGTCCTAAGACAGGAGCGGCAATGGCGAAAGAAGCCCAGATTGCAATCATATAGTCGCGGATTTTGGGGCTCCACATATCTCCAATAGAGGCTCCCCCTGTCGCAAGAACAGGCGAGCCTAAGAAACCAGTTAAGAACCTGAATGCTAGGAGCATGCCCAGATTCTTCGCATAGATCACTGCAAATTGAAAGAAAACAAACACAATTAGTGTTGCGACATATATACCGGGCTCCGTCCCACTGCAGGAAGCTCTGATAAGGGCGCCCAGAACATGGGCCCTGGAGCATAATGAGTCAGCGTTGACGAGGATAGATGTGATACCGGTTGACATTGATGCAGCTCACCCAGTCCGTGTCCGATCACAAATAATGTTAGACCGAGAACTGCAGCTTCCCGGCTCACTCCAAACTGTGCTGCCACCCCAGGGATTCCAGGAGTGTAGATAGCCGAACCAATATATATGGAAAACGTAAGGAGGCAGATCAGGAGAGTGACAAAGCTCTTCTTTGTGACCGTCCAGTTTTGTGGATTCTACTAACATCAGCCCCAGCTTCTGATTTGGTTTGAAACTGTGGAGCAATTCTTTCGTGTGTCCTACCTCGCTGTCGTCAGAGCCTCTCCAACCAATTACCTCCGGCGATCCCTCCTTTATGCCACGCCAGGGACCTGCCAAAACACTTCGAAGAGGAGGCCTGTTTCGCTTGCGGAGGGAAGCTTGCGACATAACAGTGTAAAGGCCATATTGATCTTCATCATCATTGTCTGAGAAGGCTTCTTCAGTGGCCGCAGGCATCCGTGAATATCTCTCCCAAGCCGAAGCATCCTCCTCTTCTGGGAACAAGAGAACCTTGTAACCGCTCAAAAAACGAACTAATTTGCCGAACGCGGCGTCTCCATCGTGACGAGTGTTCTGAAGCATACGCCGTCAGACGAAAGGTTTTATATTTTGAGATTCTTTGCAGTTTCAGCCTGGAAACTGTCAGTCCAGTATGCGGGAAGGCCTAGCTTCCAAAAATTACATACATCATCACACCATACACACATATATATATATACTTCCAACTTGCCACCCGACATGGGCTCGTACAGGCCTTTTCTCCATGAGCCAGTGTTGGAAATCAGAGTTCTCGCTAGATTTGGAAAGTTTCGTCATGCAAAACAAACCAGGTACCCCCCTCATCTCGAAATACCAGCACGACCATAGGCCATTGCCAATGACCTCTTTGAAGGTTGGTGTGTGAAAATACTGACGTCCAATATGGTGTTCTCCATTCAATTCGAAACACTGGAATCAGACCGATGAACTCCTGGTAATAGTATCTATTGGCTTCACAGCTACGCGATTTCTAGTGGAAGGCAAAACCAGAAAGAGTCTGTGAGCACGGAGGGGGTCGATGCCATAAGTTATACAGTATGATTAAGCTCCTGATGCCGTCAGCCCTAAGAGCCTTCCACTGGTCCATCACAAAACTGCAAAGAAAGTTTGCAGATTGGTGGGTGATCACGGCCACACTGCCGAGCATTATTAGTCGTGACTTCTCTGTCATCAGCGCGAGGGGTGGTATACCTCACCTAGTCCTATTCTTGCTTCATTATGCGTTGTTCAAAGCAAAAAAGAGAAGAATGTGCTGAAAAAATATGCTTTGGATGTTTGACGGGTCAATGTGAGTATCGTCAGTTTCTTGAATCGTCTTCTTGGCCTGTGTCGTTTCCATAAGGACTATCTTCACTGACATGTCGAACAAGACCTGCCGAGAGGTGGGCTTGTGGGCTCGTATCTGGGAGTAGTAGATCGGGCTTTTGACCCGCGGGCCCTCTTCGCAATAACATGTTATTGGAGCTAGTATCAGATTCGGGTCAGATTCGGGATCACGGTAATTGTCATATTTGGTTTAGGGCTATATAAGAAATAATTATCTAAAATAGGGCTTGATATTTCGAGAAGACCGGGAAAATAAAGGACACACCAGGAAGGACTAATGTGAAATATGACTTTAGTTGTGCACAGTTTAGCTGAGTCACATGACCAACACCTGTAACCTCAAACGAGCGCTCAGGGATTGCTCAGGACACGCACTTTTGTGCTCCCCCTACCCCCACGCTCCGGGCCGCTCAGTGGGCCAAAAGCGGCGCCAAGTTGGACCTCAAGTGGAAAGGGAAAGTTGTTGGATTTCTGTAGGAATCCAGTTTCAATAGTACTCTAGTATGAGTGAGGGTGAGGGTAGGAGGGGCTGTAATGACGCCATACAAGAAGTGGTTTGAAGCTGTTGCACTGTACAACCAAACAACAACCAAGGCTGACCACTGGACCAGCCCCTCTATGTCGGCTGATGATCCCCATTATGACACCATCAGCTCCCCAGTTTCGCCGCTAGGATTGATAATCCGGACAGTGCCGGTGTGGTAGTAAAAAAACAGTGTTTAGCTGTTCGCATAAAGTTTGGAAGAACACTACTCACTGAGTACCTACATAGTAGTAAACTGCTGGTGGTGTCAAAGTCTTAGCTTAATCTAACCGTCGCAGATGAAATGTCTCACCTCAGGGTTTGGAACCCGCGGGTTGCGGGTTCCACGTTTAGGTGACTACTGTACTGTGTAAGTTACTCATTACTGATTACTACAGGGAAAGTGACCGACCCTTGGGCTCTCCAGCTCCACTTGGCTGTAAAATCCTGACAAGGCTTCGAAGCTTTCAGTAGCACGAGACATTCGATCAACTGGTCGATCAACAAGCAACTAACCCCAAGTAAGGGCAATTCAGCCCGTGCGGGCACGGCTCAGAGTTGGGAACCAATAGAACCCACGATAATGCCGTCAATCCGCCCCCAAGAGTGGAGCAGTTGCTTGTCGCTTGACCCAAAGAGGGCAGGTGAATTGGGATTAATTTCCACTAATTTGGCACTAATTTTTGCAGCAGGGTCAGGGCCATTAGCCTGTCACTGGCACTGCTGGAGACTGGAGTGTTCTGGGCCGTTGGTTACCCCCGTTAGGTACGGTACACGGTACATGGTACATGGTGCACCCCCTGGGTTTGATTATTATTATTTATTTTATTATGATTATTCCGCCCGTTCGCTCCAACTCAATCAACTCCCTCCCAATCTTCCCTCTCCTCCTCCTCTTCCTCCTCGCTACTCGCTCCTATTCCTTCTCCCCCTCCCCCATACTTCTCCTCCTTCTCCTTCTCCTCCTCCTCTCCTCCTCTTCGCTTCCCCTCCTCCTTCTGTCCGTCTGCTTTGGGTCTTCGTTACTTGCGTATCGAAATCGACATACTCTCGCTAAGGCGGAATTGAGTTTGAGTTTGTTTTTTTGCTGCCTGTCGTTCCCGTGGCTGAGTCCGTTCCTCGTTCCCACCAGTTTCAGGAGACTTTGCCAAACCATTCTTTTTTTTCTTCTTCTTCTTCTTCTTCTTCTTCTTCTTCTTCTTCTTCTTCCTCCTCCTGCTTCCCGCCCTCGCTTCGACCTTTCCGAAGTGTGCGACAATCGCGCTGTCGGGTCCAGTTTCTACCCGACTTGGCTGCTTACTGTGGTGGTGGCTGGATAATTCTAGTGCGACACCTCTCAACCGTGGCAGTGGTGGTGGATTCCCTTCTCTGCACGAGTGAGATTGCGCACGTTCGGGGCCTGGTGGAGGCAGCCTTGCGCATCGCAGTCAATCTAATCTCAACCCGCGACAATCTCGACGCACAACAATAATCTCGTCTTATATATACACACGAAGCTCATCCCCGATCGCTTTTCTGTCGCTTTGAAGCCTGTCGCGTTTTCCGAGTTCATCATGAGGCCCTCGACAATCGTTCTCTGTCTCGTTCCGACGATAGCTATCGCCGCCGAAGCCGACCGGGC
Organism: Aspergillus aculeatus ATCC 16872; assembly: GCF_001890905.1. Taxonomy (NCBI): domain Eukaryota; kingdom Fungi; phylum Ascomycota; class Eurotiomycetes; order Eurotiales; family Aspergillaceae; genus Aspergillus; species Aspergillus aculeatus. The sequence goes on from NW_017962989.1 coordinate 283,792, forward strand.
GCCGTCTCCCACCCCCTCCCTACCCAACACCACCCCGCCTGCTCCGTTACCAGAGATTCAAATCCGGCCCGACCACCGAGAAAACGTGCTGGGAATCCAACAAGAGGTCCGTCAATGGCAAGAGCGGGGGATTCGGACGGGCGAGGACACCACCATCGATAGCGGACTGGGGACGCTGGCCGCCTCCTCGCGGGACACCAAAGCCCTGCGCGCTCGCAGTGAGGGCACTCTCGGACAGACGCCGTGGATCGGAATGGCCATTGGATTGACCTGTACAGCGCTGGCGGCCGTCATGCTGGGCTGAAGGATCGATACCGTGGCCGCACCTGTTACCTTTGCATACGGAGTTTCATAATTCTCGATTTTACCTTTTGACGACATTGACCGGCAACCGCATTGGAATCGTTGGTCGCAATTTTACACCTTGCTACGAGCGCATCGCATACCTTGGGTCCAAACCTCTGGCACCTGCATCTGATCTGATCTGCAGTGGACTGGTCACTTAATACCATGTGGATACCGGATACGGTCCCTGCAGGTTTTTGTTTTATACCTTTTCTTCTTCCGTCTTCTTTGCATGCATACCCAAGCCACCATGTATAGACCGGGCAATTCTTCTTCTTCTTTGATGCTTGATTGTATGTGTATATGATACCTTGGATCTGGGGTCGAGCCGACAGGTGGCTCGCTGGTCTTTTCTTGTTCTATTCTCATGATGTATCTACCACCATTATTTATGAACAATTCTTTTTGATTTTCTGACAGTAGTATCTCCGAATTTGTCAGACTGTTGAAAGTCGCCGCGAGCGATGGACAGGACAAATCTCCCGACGCGCGTGTACATGTGAGCCAAGGTGTGTGGTGTGTTCCTTTGTCCGTTGCGCGAGACCAGTTTTGGGAATATGAATCTCTGCTTGGCCTCGTCAGTGTCCGTCGCCATGAAACAAAGGAATTCCCGTCCCATGCGCATCGGACCTCGTGTTCTGGTGCTGACAGCGCACCAGCAGCCGTTCCCCACAGCACAGTACAGTACTTATTGCTACCACGGCCTTGGGAGGAATCTCACATGCATGAAAGGGTGTGCCGCGTGGTATATCTCCTGTCTTCGCTTAATCTAACTGCTGCGTGTTGCTGTTTCTGCCAAGTGAAGTCAATACTTGGCTGTGACAGTATCCAAGCCTGTCTAAGGGCTGGATACTAACTACAAATCCGATTGCATCCCACCTAGACTGTCCACACAACCCACCATCACCGAGCCCACCCCAGCCCCAAACAACTAACAGCCTACCTTAAACTGTTCACATCTTCTCCACGGAACCCTTAACTAGGCACCATCATCACCTGAACCATCACAAGTAAGTCCTCCCCTTCCACCCTCTCCTCACTCAACACCCCCCATCCAACAACCCAAACCCAAAATCAAACCCAAACCAAAAAGCTAACCACACCCGGACCCATCCAGAACAGCATGGCCAAATCCTCCGCCAACATCCCGCCCTACACCCCCATGAAATCCCTCGGCCACGAACTCGGCATCCTCTTCGGGTTCCTGGTCGCGTGCTTCGTCGTGATGGCCGTGTATGTCCACATCTGGAACGGTGAGTCTTGACTCAATCCAAAGCACCGCCGCTATCCCCCGCAAAACCAGACAAGATCACTGATAAAGAATTCTCCCTGGGGAGGGAGGAAACAGCCATCGAACGCCGCGAAGCCCACCGCGACAAACTCCGCCACCAGATGCTGGACACCCGGCGCGTGGACCCGCGCCTGCACGAGCAGCGCCTGCACCCGGACTACCGGCCCATGGGCACCTCGACTACCATCACGGCCGGGTCGACGACGGTCCTCGGTGGGGGGAGCAGTGTCGCGGGTGGCTATGGTGGTGGTTATGCCGGTGGAGGCGCAGGTGCAGGGACATCGACCCCGACCACCGCGACCGGAACGGCATCTGGCTCGGCGATCGGGATCGAGAAGATCATTGAGAAGCGGGCGGAGTTGGCGGGACTGCACCATCACCAGCAGCACCAGCACCAGCACCAGCGGATACCTTCACAGGAGGAGATCGGGGTGGCGGTTACGACGCCTAGTGCGGAATACGATGTGAAAGGCGACGTGAAAGAGAAATGGCCGGGGAGGAAAGCGTCCTCTGCCTTTGGGTTGGAATTGGGAATAGGGAAACGGCATTTGAGTTTGAGGTCGCATCCGGTTGGGGGGGATTCCGGGGCTGGAAGTGAGGTGAAGAGGGCGGGGAGTATGGGAGTGGGAGTGGGCGTGGGAGTGGGAGGGTCTTCCCCGGTGGAGGGGCGGACGGGCAGTAGTAGTGGGCAGCGGGGGAATGAGGCCGGCGGCGGGGTGGAGATGGAGGTTATGGGGTGGAAGGGGGGGCCTTGATTTACGGACTGTGCATCGGGCGTGGTTTTGTTCGTGCTTGATGCGGAGTACAAGGAGATACTCAGGAATCTTGATCTTGTTCATAAGCTCATATGCATTCATTCTCTTCCTTCGCAATGGATTTGTAACCCTGCGCATAACCTCATTTATCTATGCCATAATGACAATGCTACCCCCCGCAGAGATCCCCCCAATCCCCCCAGTTGACTACCACCCAAGAGAAAGGAAGGATTCACTTCCCAATCGCCACAAACAACCGATCCCCAATATCCCCCAACCCGGGCACGATCATCCCGCGCTCGTCGCACTGCGCGTCCACCGCCCCCGTCCACACCTCCACCCCGTCCGCCCACGTCCCCGCCGCCCGCCGGATCCCGGCCTCCGAGCCCAACACGCTCAGCATCACGACGCGCCGCACCCCCCATTCCCGCAGCAGCTGGATGGCCGCCTCGGCCGTGGCGCCCGTCGCGATAATCGGGTCCAGCAGGATGGCCGTCTCGGCGGCCGCCGGGTTGGCGCTGCCGGCGGCCTTGTGGAAGGGCAGGTTGTTGTAGTACTCAACCGGTTGCAGGGTGAGGCGCTCGCGGAAGAGGCCCAGGTGGTAGATGGGGATGCTGGTGGGGAGGAGGGAGTTTATGGCTGTTTTCTTGTTAGGATGGTTTTATTTTGGGTGGGTGGAGAGGGGTTTGTTTGGGCCGGAAGATAAGGAATCCCCGTGGTGGGAGATAAGAGGGGCAGATAGATTAGGGGCTGATAAGGATATGCGATGTGGCTTTGGGGAATTTGGGGCTGGGGCTGGGGCTGCGCGTACCGTCGGTCATGCCTAGTCCTGAGCGGAGGATGGGCACCAGGGCGATGTTGGAGGGGTCGATGGTCGTGGTTGGGTATTCGATGCCTAGTGGGGTTTTATCCTTTGTTGGCGGTTAGTTTTTGGTAATGGTGGTAGTGGAATGACCAGAGGTTAAGCGTACCGTTCCATCTTGCTTCGTTTTCCAGCCAGATGCAAAAGCTTCCACGCCCAAAATGGTGGCGATCTCGTGGACGAGATCGCGGGTTTGACGGGTGGAGGTGGAGGAGGAGCGCAGTTGCGAGACTTTGGCCTGCAGGAGGGGGTGGGAGGAGACGTGGACGTTGGAGGGGAGGCTCATGGTGGTTGAATCTTGGTAATGTTAAAAGTTGGGCTGAGATACAGAGACGGAGGAGAGGGAGAGGTTTTATAGCTTGGGAGTAGCTAGGAGTAGCTCAGGTAGCAGTGCGTTGGTGGAAGAAGAAGAAGAGTGGAAATGATGCAGTTGGGAATGAGGGGTAAAACAAACAAGGCAACAGAAAGTCACCTGCGCCTGGTCCGCTGATCCTCAGGCATTCTTCCTTTCTTCATTCACTCTGCCATTGATTGCATTCACTGTATCCTGTATCGTCTATCGCCTATCGTTCCTCCAGGTGAGGATATCTCCGGAGTCCGGACTGATAAGTTGTTTATCATGATCTCTCTCTCTCTCCTTAATCGTTATCTTAAATCCCCAGGTTCACCCGGTCGATCTCGCCCAGCGAACCACAATCCAGCGTGTGCTCCACTGACCCCACCTCCACAGTCTTCTGTCTCTCCGGACTTCACTCCTCCCCGAACATCCTCCCTGTCGCAAACCATCACGCCGAAATGGCATCACAACCACAACCACAACAATTAAAGCAATAATAATACCTGACAATGCCCTCACCGAAACTAGCGCCCTCCCCCCTTCCCACAACCGACCATGCCCCCCAACGCTAACCGTGGTCCCTCGAGGGCCGCGCAAAGCCCACCGAAGACACACCTACACAACCCCCATCAACAGCACCAGAACCCTCATCTACCTAACCTTCTTCTCCATCTTCGGCACCCTCGCCCAACTAGGCCTCCAATCCCTAACCCCCCTGCCCCGGGCCCCCAAGACGCCGTCTTCACGCCGTCTTCTCCCCCGCTCGGCTGCGGGACGCGCTACTACCTCTCCCAATGGCTGGATGCGCGGGTGCCCGCATTGCCCGCTGGGGACGTTCGTGTTGGCCGGGTGTTTTGATCCACAACGAGTCGAAGGCACGGGCACGGGCGTCGTGGGCTGCCAGGGGCTGCAGGGGGTCATGGATGGGTTCTGCGGCGCCGCGACGACGGTCAGTACCTGGGTTGCGGATTTGGAAATGGCTTGCCCCGGCGGCGGGAGGCCTAATCTGTATGGGGTGGTCAGTGTCGCGGTCGCGTTGGGGTTTTTTTGTGGTTATTGCCTGGTCGTTGAGCCTGTCTGTTCTTGACCGTCCCCACTCCCCCCCACTAGTCAAAGTGTATATATGATTGAGTAGGAGTTATAGGAATAAATATAGTCATAGTGTTGATCATGTGGATGACCAAGGTATAGGACAGACAGGTTTATCATACTACAACTACCGAACTGCAATCCCCGCCAAATACTTATATTTTGTGTGCAAATTACTTATTGTACAGAACAAACTACAACCAATTAAGCATGTGCAACAGTGCAGAAAGAATCAACATCGAAAAAGAAAAAAGAATCTTTAGATCGCAACATGCGAATAGGAAAAACCCAAAGCAGCAGAACAATAGAGCGGAGAAACAATCAACAGGCGGGGACGCGTTAATCACATGAACAGCACGCAAGCTCACATTAAGATGGCATCAACAAGTAGGGAAGAAAAAGTGTATGTCAACGAAGGACTAAGAGAGATGAGAGAAGAAGAGAAAAGAAGTATATAACGGACAGAAGGTATCGAAAAAGCAGTCAAAGACAACATGTCTCGGACCCCAAAGAAAGAAAACCAAACACGCTCATGCGCAAGAATCGAACGGACAGTACTAAGAATTAAGGGTGTAGACGAGCAGATAGAAAGCAGACAAAAAAACAACAACTCCACCGAGTGCGAGGGAAGAACACACAGGACCAGCCGGGTGTCGAGATGTTGCCTGGGAAAAATCAACCCATCAAAACAAGAAAATGACCACACCGGACTCCCGTGAGCTCTTGCAAAACCGATAGAAATATGAACCATAACGCATGATAGGGGAAAGAAAAGTAATGAAAAGGAGCCGGGGAACGCCAGCAAGGAATCATTATGCGGCGGTTGAGTTCGTCACCGGAAATCACATCTTGCCGCCCAGACTTGCGCATCCGTTCCCGACCCTAAACCGAAATCCAGTGTCCCAAATATGATGTTGAATGAATGTAGAGAAGTGTATGTGTTTCAGGCGACCGGGGTCACCGTGGCCGTGGCATGTGCAGCATTAGTATGCCGTTCCCACACTGGCCAACGTCTTGGGAGGCATTGCATGAATAGGCTGGTCTTTGGCAACGCGCAACGAATCCTCGTAGCCGATCAAGGCTTGCGAATGGAGTTTGAATGACTCGCCCATGAGCTTGGTAATGCTGTTCGAATAGTTAGTGACCTGAACTGTCAATCGAAACCAGAGGTGATTGACTTACCCCCATACTACCACACCGTCTAGGATATTACCCCATACACGGGCCACGGTAGAGCTGAGTTTACCAAACCCATCGACGGCATCATCATCAAACAGATTCCGCACCTTGTTGTAGATGGCGATTTCCGCCTCGGTCGCTGGCTCTTCGTCATGTTCCAGGCGATAGAGCCAGAGACTGAGGATCACCATCAAATCCAAGCCACACAGTGGGTGCTCGACGCTCCAGTTCGTGGCAGACGTCTGCGCCACCCAGTTGATACCTTGAACGGCCGCTATTTCGATGCACTCGAAGCACGATTGTATGACCTTGTTCATCTCTTGAGACCGCTTGACCTTCTCGCGGGCCACGGTCATGGCAGCAGCTACTTCGTACGAAGAGTGGTAGCGCAGAGCCTCCTGGATTGACTTGAGATCCACTTCCAGGCGAGCGCGAGTGTTTCGGTAGACCGCCATCGAGTTGAAGATCAGAGGGTGGCCCTTTTGAGGGGTGCTGAGGGGCACCACCATCGTCTCGGGCTCGCAGACTTCAAGAGAGCTTTCCCAGGTTTCCAGAGCGAGGCGAAGCTTGTACTCGGTAACCACGTCCTGCAGAGCCTCGAAACTGCGCTTGTGGTTCCACACTTGGAGAAAGAGAGCGTTGATGAGAACGCGTGTGGCGAATGCACTGTATCGGGTCTGCTCGCCTTGGAAAAGACAATCGTGGGCTTCTCGAACGGTCAAGGTGGAAGCATTGGCCAGGCTTCGGCGCCAAGCGTCGTCGTCGGTCACATCGAGGTTCCACAGAGACTCGGAAGAAGGGAGCTCAAGGTTGTCAAACTCGTCGAAGCTCATCGCTGGGGTGTGGTTGAAAGTCAAGGTGAGCATGCCAAAGAAAATGTAGACCGCGAAATAGGTACGGCGGCAAGACTCATCCTCAATCCAATCCTCTCTGGAAGGGATACCCTCACGACCCTCAGTGCGAAGCTTCAGTTGATAGCGATTTCCAGCAACCATCTATAATCGATCAGTACAAGCAATTGAACCTCTGGATCAACAAAGTACTCACATTGGCCAAAAGACTCTTGATGGAGCAAGTCCACTCCAGTCCCTTCGGATCGCCGCTCCAACTCTCGAAGATCATGTTGAGAAGGGTACTCTGCATCGCCCACAGCGGACATTTTCTTGAGTCAAAATTTTCCTTGTGTTGCAGGAATTGGTTGACCAGCATCTTGGACCCCACATGAAGCATGAACGCGTCCTTCCGCTCAAAAGTATACAAAGCACCGATAGAGAGAACGGCGAGAAGCAGAGGCGCCGAGACGTCAGCGGGCTGGAACGACTCCTGGTGCAGGAAGGGAAGATGAGGGTGATACAGGTTGAAATACGTCGACAGGTACTTGTTGAGTGCAGATGTGGGGGGCAGCTGGAACGAGTCGGGCAGTACACCAAGCGAGTCCGCATCCTCTAGGCGGTCCACGATCATGTTCCGCTCCGTTTCGCTGGCGATTTGAGGAGCCTTGGGCAGTGTCAAGGCCTGGCTGGGACCAGGGGATCTACGGTAGTTCACAGGGCTGACAGGACCCGTCATCGAAGGATACGGGGACAAAGCATTCGGCGTCGAGGTTCCCGACATGGGGAGCGAGTTGACCAGAGAATGGAGCGAGGGAGCCAAACCATCGCCTACGGGACCGTGCCGATCCATCACTGACGGGAGTGGATGCGAATCGGCTCCACCATCGTGGGACGCGAAGGGCGACCCCATCGAGTGCTTTGTATCAGCCGGCGAGACAAGGGTATCCCAGGGCATTTGCGGGAGTGTTGCGTTTCCAGACAGATACCCGACCGAAGGCTCTAATAACGAACCGCGTCCGGGGGAAAATGAGCGATCGGAGTCAGCACGATCGTTGGATTGACCAGTCGCAGCGGCTGCAGCCTTGTGTTGGAAATCTGTCATCAACATGGCTGCAGTTTCGAGATCGACCATACCATCACTGCTTGCCTCGATCTGTTCGAGCGTAGTGGGATCGACTGTGATCGAGGGTTTGCTGGCGGGGCCGGAGGTGGGGGAAGTCTTTCGCACACCTGCGCCACCGCGTCGCCTGCCCTCGGACACTAGTGGAATGCCACCATCTTTGGCATGGACAGTACGATCATGTCGAAGAAGGAGGTCTCGACGCACGAAGGTGCTCCGACATTTTAAGCACTTGAAGGGTCTCTCTTTGGTATCTGTGGGTCAAAACCAGAATTAGCCTCACACCGCCACTAGGATCAGCGCAGCCAACTCATCACAAAGATTTTCAACCAGAAATTGTGTAGACTACTTACGCGATCGTTCGTGTCTGCTGCGGTGTTCACTTCGACTGAAGGCGCGATTGCAAAATTGGCATTTATATTTCTTCTCTGGGACGGACGTCTTTTTGACGGGTGCGGAGGCCGCCGGGTTGGGTGCGCTGGGAGCCATGGGTGAGGAGGCGGGCAGCGAAACCAAGGGCACGGAGGCTGGATCTCAATGGAACAGGTTCGACTGCGAAGATTGCGCTATCGTTCCTTTCGTGATTTCACACCGATTCTGAAGACGGGTAGACGACAAGGATTCGGTTTGTTGTCTGGTCATTCCTTGTGTGGGGGTATCTTGGAGAAGAGCGTAGGTTGAACTCGAAGGGATGAGGGGAAGGGTTGAAGTTATCCAGCCACAGGCGGATCAGGAGAGGGGAATCGTGAAAGTGGCGTGGACGGCCAGAATGGCGAAAATCGGCAGTGAAAAGAGGAAAGAGAAAGACCCAGAAGAAGTAACGGAAGAGAAGGCGAGCAAGATGTTGAATAATGACCCAGTAGGAGGGGAGGGAAGAGGGGAAAGGGAAGGGAAAAGAAGAGGAGGAGGGGAAGGGGGGGAGGAAAGACGTTAAGAGAGAAGGAGGAGAAAAGAGGGAGGCAGACAGAAGAAGAAAAGAAGAGGAAGAAAAGAATGGGTAAGAGGGACGAGGGACGAGGGACGGAGGGAGGGAGGGGGGAGAAGATTGAATGGTGAATGGATGAGGAGAAAGTAGAGTGCGGTGCGAATTTGCGGGAGGGAGAGAGACAGACACAGAGACAGAGAGAGACAGACAGAGGGAGAGTCTGGGTCGAAGGAAGGGGAGGGGAGGGGGGAAGTGCGAGCAAGTCGCGACAGGACGTGGGCACAAGCTGATGGGGGAAGGAAGATTTGGGCGATCGCTGGACCGCGACAAGTGAGGCGGTCGTGACCAGCAGTCGGTGTTGGCAGTTGATTTGGGCGACGAGCAGCGCAGGAGAACCACAACAACAGGGAAGTGGGAGGCGGAAAAGAGGGGCTTCGTTTCCCGGCGGGACTGACGGAGGGGGTTGCAAAATCAAGCGATTTGAGCGGTCTTCCGGCACAGACACGCACTGCATTCCTCTATTGCCACTTCTTCAATTATTTAGTTCCTTTGAATTTCTGACTAACCCGCGTCACCGCACTATCCCCAATCCCGCTTAGGACACGTCCTTTGCTCTAAAGTTCCTAAAGTTCCTTGACCCATAATTTCTGGTCTTTCTGGTCCTTCTCCCCCCAATTACCGAAGCCAGAGTCACAGACTGGACTGTGGATGGGTACTTCCAGGTGGACTCTCCCTCTTCCCAAACCCACATGGACACTTTCCAACCCGTCAACCCGGTTCAGCCGGGGGGTCCTGCTTGTCCTTTCGTCTGGCTGAATCGACCGTTTGTTAGTTTAGTCCGATGTGAGGGAGCATTCATCTATATCCACTCTTCAATTTCCCTCTCCGCACTACACGCTACACACAGCCAGCGTGAGTGAAAAGCAAAAAAAAAAAAAAAAAATTAACCTAAAAAAAAAACACACACACACCAGGTAAAGAAAAAGAACCTGTCAACATCCGTTAAATTGATCCGAGTTTTTTTTGGGGTTGTTTCTTTTGTTCTGGCATGGGAGAACTTGACTCCCTATATGCACAACATCGGGCAGCATTTACATGTTTCTTCTCTCCCCTGATCATAATATGTAGATGATCATGGATGTCGATTCTTTAGATCTGAAATTGGTCCAGAGTCTCCAGCCAGAGCCTATGCGATAATGATTAGATTGTTGTCTATACCTACATAATAATGTAATAGGTCCTAGCACCCTATCCCTGTTTTGATTAGTGACGGAACCCTCGTTCAGCGGCAGTCACCTGCGACCTAACCCTAGAAGGTAGGTAGCCTTAGGACTCGCAGCAACCACTAGCTAACTGAGAGTCTGAGGGAGCCTCCGGATCCTTTGGATCCTCTGTGCATTTCTCGATTGCATTGGTTGGTTCTCCGTCTTCGACCCGGGGCTTCTCTTCTGTGACGATGAATTCATTATTGTTATTGTGGGGTTGGGCTTGGTATGAGAGAGCAGCTTCAAAGCGGTATGGTATGTAACTCTGTTAGGTGGGTGGGTGCAGCAGCAAGCAAGTGAAGAACAAGAGTATTTGAGTTGTCTAAGTAACGTCAGTTGGAGCAAGTAAGGTCTAGGGCACTACCAAGTGATTATCGAAGTCATCGCATCCCTATCTCTATTCTTTTAGTACTCAGCTATCGGGCGCCCCTCCTTCTACCTCCCCTCCACCCCCCCCCCCCTATCTGACAGCCCACGGCCACAATTTGGGTGGTACGTACTCCAGCCCGGTCGGTGACTGCGGGGCCGTTCACCACAAGAGTCAGATTGTAATCCCTTATCTATTGATTGATCTTTGAAAGGGTACTTTGTAAGTGAAGTACAGTACTTACTGTAGTGGTGACTATGGTGGGCATGGATACAGCGCCCATCTTAATCAATTCGAATACAATTTCAATTGATGTGTCTTTGATCATTGCGTGCGAACGCTCCACAGTGAGAGGGGAGGACGCGAAAATACTCGAGCTACAGCAAAGCTGAAGAAGGTTAGACCAGCCAGCCTCCCCGTCTCTCCGCTCTCTTCTTTCTCGGTGGTTGTCTTTTCTCTCTGTGTGTGAGAGAGAGAGAGAGAGTGTGTGTGTGTGTGCTGTGATAATCATCAATCAAATCACACGCACCTGGCCCCTCTCTCCCTCTCTCTTTCCCTTTTGTCTCTTTTATTTCACTGTTTATTTGATTTTATTTATTTTCTTTTTCCTTTTTCAGATTTTATTTATTTTCCACTTGTTCTTCTTTCGTCTCGCCCCTCGTCAGCCCCCCCTTGCCCCTCCAACAAGGATGCCACCGACGCTTGAATGCCACGGAGGAACAGTGCCGACATGATTCGTGTGTTCTCTCCCTTCATTTCCACCTGGGATTCTTTTCCCACACAGGCTAAGCGGACTGACTGCTTGGACCGAACGGGCGTCCATTATGTTGTTCAGTAAGAATCCAGCATGATTCAAGGTTGAGAATCGATATATCGATCATCCTGGTTCCTCCTGCATTGTCATTCTCATTTGATTTTTGGTTTTCTGTTTGGTGAGTTTAATTCATCGAGGTTCTTTCCATTCCCCCTCCTTTCGGAGCAGCATGACGGAGAAACGATGGAACCCGCCACTCCCAGCTACCCCTCCTGTCCCTCTTGAGGTTGGATCCCCCCTCCTTCTGTTCCCCTCTAAGTTCCCCTCTTGAATGATGTCCCTCTCGTCCCTCTCACCCCTCCTTGGAAAACCCTAGTTACCCCTCCGAAGCACTAACTCAGTAATACATCTACATCCGTCCCTGGGTGTTCGGAGTTCCCCTGTAGGATGACGGCAATAATCGACACTCCGTCGAGTCCGGAACACGGATTTCGGATTTGAGCATTAGCAACGGCATCTAAGATTTCTGTGTCTGACTCTCTTGTGAATTTGATCCATTTGCGCACCAATTGGAAGTGACTCCTACAGAGTTGAACTAGTCGGGTGGATCTTAGACAGGACCGAAGAGCGGCCGTTGTTCCAGACCTTCTCCATCTCCATCACCATGACGAGGGATCCTGCTGCTGTTATTCTTAGTCTCAACCGTGTTCTATAGATACCTGGACAGTCATCGCATCGCAACCATGTAGGGATAAAGGTATATGGGAAATCTCTCGACTCCTTGTGCCAAGTCATTCATACCGAACAGTCTCCTCTTTCAAACCATACTTGGCTGACTTTTCGAACTACGAAAAAAACAAAAAAAAGAAAAAAGAAATGCAAAGAAACTCAACAACAGCTACCCGTCACCACGCAGCAATAGGAGAATATTGCTGACGATGTGATGCCTCTCAGCCTGACAGATCACTACCCGCTCCATCGGGAGTCAGTCTATCCACATCTAACTCGAGTATTCATTCAGAAGATTAATGGGTTCTGAAGTGCATTCGACGCATTCGATGTTGCCCCGACCAGAAAAGGAAGTGCATGGACTGTGCGAAAGGCTATTTAGCCCGCCTACACCGTACGGTTCTCCTTTACTTATCCTGAGAGGATGGTTTTTCTCACAATTTTTGCCTCCCCCCCTCCCGCCGTCTCAGCTTAAGGTCAGCTGGATCAGCATTGCGCGCAGTGCCATCCGCAGAAGGAGGACTCAGGTACGCGACAGGACGACTCAACTTTCTTTCTTTTCAAATCGTCGTTGTTCGCCACAGCGATTGGCTTTGTTGTTCTTACGTAGTACTCGGTTTCAGATATGCCTAGTGTGGCTGCTCCAGTATGTGTCTTGTGTGGTGTGTTCGCGCATGGAGGGCACCACGATACCCCTCCCTTCAACCTAGACATACTGTACAGTAAGTACATACACATCAGGAAAGCAACGAAGAATTTCGGCGCGACCCAGCTGGGCCTTATTTGAGACTGCATGACTGCATCATCATCGTCAACATAATCATCAAACACTATTGTTTCTGTTTTTGGCAATTCTGCATCCAAGCCAGAGATGCATCGACCTAGCATCGCCCGCCGACCTAGTCTGGTCCCATCTGCAGCCGTGGCATGGGCGAACAGGGCCTTCCTTTTATGGGCTTGTACCGAGTGAGTTTAGTGGGTAGTTTAGTCTCGGAGCGACAGTTCCCTTAGTGGCAGGGCAATCATCATCGAGGTCATCATCCATGGCTGCCTGTAAGTTCCCCCCCAAGCAAGTCCGCAGTCGCGCCTAACCAGCCTCACTCGGAGACGCGCCCTTGTTCCGCGTCAGTCGCTTTGGTCCACATTGGATGAAAGAGAAGCTCGACTCTTGGTCACTGTGCTTGTACATCATCATTCTCAACAGCATCACCTCCTCCTCCTCCTCCTTAAAGTCGGATGATGCTCGGGGATGACTCTCCAGGTTCTGGCTCTTATCCTCCAATCTTATCAATGCCCAGTTTTCCGTTCGCGCTTGGTTTGTTGCTTCTTCTCCATCTTTCCTTGCACGTCGGATCATGGTTCAAGTCATGCCATACCAGGACGAGTCTAAGACCCTTCCCTCCTCTCGCCAGCAGCAAGGACTGGGATAATTGATCCCAGTCTTCATCTTAATTATTCTCACCACGACGAGAGATTCCCGTAAAATCCCGGTATGTGGGGCGTCTCTTATGGACCCCGACGCGGGCTGAGTTACTAGGGGAACACACTCACACATGACCATCAAAAGTGGGAACAACCCACTGGGAAGTACAAAAGTACCCCGCGAAAGAACTAGGCTATCCACTGGCAGTCTATTGATTATCGAAGAGAGGCATTGTATCTAGTATTCAAAGGGTCGGTTCAACTTCAACCTATCCAGATCCAAGACAACCAGACCACATGCAGGAATCAGGAAGTACATACTATCTAAGCTGTGGATCATTCTTCGCAGTCCTGGAACTTGTGTCCATTACACGTATTACTTATCCATCTTCCTACATGGATGGTGGTTCTGGTTCTGGTTCTGGTTCTGCTTGCACAACATCGTCGAACGGACGGGGCGATCCTCGCTCGCGTCTTCGATGATGTTATTTCCTCCCTCTTATCGACACTCCGTGATTATTGACAGACAGCCCTACTTGGACGCAGGGCCCAGGACGGCCCAGCCGATCAGTACCATGCCTTAATGCAGCATCCAGACTAGCAGTTGGCGATAAATAGTCCCTCGGAAAGTCGGACTGCGCGTGTTGCCTCGCTCACCGCTTTGTGCAGTTAATTACTGCCAGGAGCTGCTGGGCTGCGACTGCAGCAATGATAAGAGCGGTGAGTGACCGACCAGACCGACCAGACCGTTAGACCGTCTATTCCGTCGGACCTCTACAATCGTACACCACTCGGCCAATTCTTACACGTCCAGCCGCCTGGATTTTCTTACTGGGAGAAGAAGGGGGAAGAACTCCGAGGGGAGCCAAACCCTGACCAACATCCCGTTTTTCCGATCCACTTTCCGGTCCATGCAGCGGTCCGACCCAGTCAACTGTGTGTGTTGATGGATTGGTACTTTGTGCTGACTGCTTGTGAAGGCATCAACTGGCTTCGTCCATGAGGACGGAGAAAAGAATCGATTTGAGATGGATAGATAACATGCCAGTCAGAGATACTCAGCAGACTTTGATCTTCATGATCGAAGCAGAGCACTCCAACTCCACTACGGAAATCGGGAGTTACGGCCCACGGTCCCGGTCTCCTGGATTGGCGCACGGGTTGAAGGGAGGGGGAAGAGGGCCATTCTTTTCCTATTCGAAAGAAACTTCCGTACATACCGATCCCGCTCTTTTGCTCTCCTTCCATGACCCATCATATTTCACGATCGATTAGGGATCTAAAACTCGACTTTTTTTTTTGTTGAGGGGCTTATTTCTCCGAGAGAGGGTGAGGGAGAGGGGGGCATGCTGCTTATCTATCATTCTTTGTTGTTCAACTACCCACTTTCCACATCCTTCCGAGAGTCTAAACGAAAAGCTAGAAGCATGTCCGGCATCCATCCCAACCATTGAACGGACTCGGAATCTCAATCATCTCGAAAGAGGACACCAAGAGCAACACATCTCAAGTGAATGGCAAGGGAGAGAGAGAAGGGGGCCAGCACCGACCCAAACTTGAAACGCATCGAGATAATTGCACAAACCGTCAGCCAGGACCAGCGGCAGAGAAGGACTTCTCGGTCGAAATGCTTGCTGGATTTGGGCATTCTTTTCTTTTTTCTCCTGACGCTGCGGCTATCCGCAAGGATTTTTTTTTCGGTTGCCGATGATGCAGCTAGATCTACCCAGACCGACCATCAACCGAATAAAGGTGATCGACCGTCGTCCCTCGTACTAGGTGAATTAGTACTCATAGGTACGGAAGAAGTTCTACCGCCTTCCTACGCCCAGTAACTTACTCCGTAGTCCATCACAAGATGGAACCTGATGTCCATGTCCACTGGAATTTTCAATCGTGATCTGGTGGACTACCGGTATGCTACCCTACACTACCGAACCCCACCAGGTATCTTTGCAGGATCCCCGCCAGTTTCGCCTTTTTGACGCTAGTAAAGGCCATCGCGGCTATCGATGCATAACGACTGTATGTACCGTCCGTACTCTGTGAAGTACAGCACGGAGTATAATGAAACTGTACAAAAAAATATCAATGTACAGCCACCAGCGAGAAGCCAACACAGACCGACTTCCAGACCCAACTTTCGTGGAAAGTACTGTACATCGACATCCGCAAGTGAATCATTGATACCTATCAAGGCCAACACGTCCTCCTGCCCCAAAGACTGACATCCAGAAGAGCAGCCCATCATCATACACAGTCCCGTCTTCAATCCTCGGGTCCTCCGTACACTTACCAAGCGGTAGCAGTACTTAGTAAGTCGGTGAAAGAAAATTTTCTTAGTTACATATCCAGAAAACATCCGTGCTCAACCCCTCCCAACCGGGAGTTCTCGCCTTTGTTTCTCGACGTCGGACTCCATGGAACAAGCACTAGGCCATTAGTCTCTCCTGACCGCTTTTACGGATGAAGCCGATATAACTTAACGCCCTTGTTTGGGCACTCACCCGTTATTACCGTGACCTAGATATTGCTTATGCATTTTCAGCGGTAGTAGATGATTGCAGTATACTCAGCTAGGCTCGCACATGGCGCGAAGGGTAAAGCCCCGACTGCTAAGTGAGTGTTCAGTTTCAACAGAACGAATCCACCCACATAGGGCTCTGTAGCTCCACCGTGGACAACAAAGTTCTCGCGAGTCGGGACACGGAAGCGGGAGGCGATGGCTTTCTTTCTCGAATTTTGAGTCTCTGCCCTCCGTACTTGTTGGGTTGTGTTGGTTGTTTGGGATTGGGATTGGGATTTGTGCGCTGTCTTCGCTAAGGGTTTCTTGGTCAAGATGGACTGAATACTTGTACTGTACCTATACCCGTGGTGGGTGTACTGTAGTCTTTTTCCACTCTATATTTGGAAGAAGGTTGGGTAGGTTATCATGTAATGTGGATGTGAGGTTCGGCAGTTGATTGACTGCTAAAGCATAGAGGAAAGTGTTTTGGGGGTATTTTTTGGGCGTGGGTGGATACTGGTTGTACTGTGTACTTGTTGATTGTAGTGTAGTGTAGTGTAGTGTAGTGTAGTGTAGAAAGAGCTTTATAGAGATAACTTATCTATCCTTACTCAGTACGGAGTATATCTCCCTACTAGCCATCACTAAATATATCCTCCCAGCTGAAACTCAACAATGTGGGTATGGGCATATATGCCATTGAGCAGCTCTAACCTGCCAGGAACCAGAGTTTGATAGTGACAGGCAAAAGTCGGTTGGTTCTTGTTGATGGTTGTGGTAGTACTGTACCATGGTTCGTTTCCGTCCTGTGGGCGGGTGTGGTGGTCCCGTGGTTCGCGGTTGCTGCTTGTTTACCTTCAAGGTTGGATAATGCCCCTTGCCGAGGCTGTGGTTCACTCCAGGTTTGGGGGTTGGGATTTGGAGTGTTTATCGATGTGGATATTGGGGTTATTGCTGACTGTTGTACTGTGCTTATGGAGTTTAATATGGGGGTATGCGACCCTTGCTAACAGGCTTTGGGCTATTTGCATGTACGCGGTGGCGGTGGAAGTTATAGGGTGTATATTGGAATATATATGTACTGTACCTAGCATTTATCTCGCGACATAAACTGAGCGATACTACTAGGAGTCCTACTCCGCAAACATGCACATATAGAGCAGATAGAGAAGTATATAGCATCATGATAGCATAATACTGACTCAAGTATCCCGATACCAGACACCATCCATCCCACTGGCACCACCTTTACCCCCCATATCATCATCATCATCACCAAAACCAAACCATCAATCCCACCAGCCCAACCGAGCCAACCGCGCGATAACCCGCTCAGAGAAAAAAAATCTCACCCCGCCGAAATGCAAAGTTCTAGAACTGTGACCAAGACAAAAAACCCACCGAACTTTTCGATCCACACTGACGCTAGACTAAACTACGGAGTACGGAGACGGAGCAACGGCAATCAAGGCGAAACCCGCCTAGAGAAAGCGAAGAACAGGGGTTAGGTTTACGCGTCGTGGTCTTAAAAAGTCATTCCATCTTCCCGGGGCCCGGGGGTCTCCCCTCCCCCGGCGGCGGCCAGAGGTCAATCACAATTGATTTGGGGATGGTGTGGATTGTGGATGGTGGATTGTGGATGGTGGATTGTGGATGGTGGATTGTGGACGAGCTTGTGGGTTCGTTGGTTTGGTTTCATGTGCCTGCTTGTGCAGTAGAAGGGTTCGAGAAGGACAAATGATCAATGGACGGGGTCTTTGGAGGGGGGTGGGTGGGTGGTGAGGATCGAATTATGGATTTGAAGATAGTCTCCAAGATTAGTTTTGTACAGGGTCGGAAGAGGAAAGGAAACCTCAAACTTCAAACAAAAGAAAGTGGAAATTGGAATATGCAACGAAAAAAGGGGTAAAGTCAAGTCCAAGAGACTCTGGATGGCAATCCGTTCGGGGCACCTACTAGGTAAAACTCCATTTTGCCAGGTGCTGGACTATGGCTGGATTGGGGAATTGACTATACGCTCTACGCTGCCGCGACGGGCTCGGGATGGCCGGCTAGCCCAGGCCAGGCACACCATACAGAAGGAAGGGGATGATCGGGAGTATCGTTTCGATGAATCAGCAGCGGGTGAATGAGTGAGCGAGTGCCACTTTTACTCTTTTGTTGGTGTCTTTGAATGGTTGGTTGGATGGAAGGATAGTGCCTGGCAGTGTCGCTCATCTTGTTGTGGATAAGTACGAATGGATGATTCAATTGTGGGCGCATCGGAGAAAGAGTGATGGTGGAATGATGGAGGGAACGGGGTTCATAAACGTCATGGTCGCCGTTCAGGACAGTAGTCGATGGCCGATCTGTCTACACAAATAGGCAATTAAGGGATTGCGATTATGTCTCGTCCTCTTATAGTTGGCTCGGACTATACCACTAAACTTACCTAGACTGCGCCGGTTTTATGCCGGTTTACTCTCCGGGTGCACATACTGCTATCGAATATACATGATTTGGGCTACAAGAGAAAGGTCGGTCTGAATTCTGTCGCTCGGTAATCTTCCTCACTCAATAGATGCCTTTGCCCCTACGTTGCGATGACAGACCATGCGGGACAATTGGTCATTTCGGTTTCAACAACAAGTGGTAGGCGATGTGGGCTGTGTGTCTAATAGTATGGCTGTGAGGGATGCACCCTTCCGTCCAGTCATTCCTCCTTGGTCTCTGTTCTCAATGCATCTTCCCCTTACAGGATTGTCTACATTCTCTGGTGATGCAGGATCATGTGACATACGATTGGCGGGTTGCTCGAGAAGGGGTTTTGGGTGTTATTGGTGGGAAGTAAGACATCTTGCCTCCTCGTGTCGAAAATTCTCCTTTAAGCTTATTATATCCCCGTACTACCAGGGGTGGGGGTTCTGGCGATGACTTGGTCAGAGGTTCATTGGTGGTGAGCCTTGCGCAACTTGACCCCTCGTTGTCTCTCGGTGAGATGGATGATTGGAGCAGTCTCGGATGCGTGTGAGCTTTCGGTGCTTGATGTTTGATGTCTTACAGCTGGTCGTGTCCCAGGCTGGGTCTGTCGTACTGCGGTGCCATAACTCGATGCGAGATAGCAGTGCCCGGGAAATCAAGTATTCCCGAATGTTCATCGGTCCGAAGGATTTGTACTAGACCATAGACATCAAGGCAGTATCGATGGAATTGTGATAAGAACCTGCATGAATCGGATATTAGACTTGATGAGGAGGATCGCAGATTGCTTCAACGCCACCATCAACATCTACGCGTAGTAGTCCCTCCCCACCAAAACCCTCTGTTTGTGAAGAGTAGACCAAATCGGCTAGACGACTCTCACATGTCAAGCATCAGCACATCCTCGAGACCCTCGAACCTCGCTTGTACTATGTACTGTACCTCAACTCCAGTCCACGCAATCCCACTTCATCACCATCGCAATCACCCATGCAAGCCTACCTCGCCCCAACTCTGACTAAGAGCCATCCATCGCCTTCCGGGGTCTCCGAGCATAAAATGCAAGCCAAGACTCCTCCCAAATCACTAGAAGAACATCAACATGTTTATCTGAAACCCCGCCACGCCTCCCTCGGTAGTCTTCCACGCAGGTCGAGAATTACTCAATGCTTATGACATGAAGCACGTGGCGGACAAACCGTGTGACATCAGGCCTTGATTCCGGAGATGACCTTCTATCTCCAGTAACTGGCGCGGGAATCTTGGGAGGACGAAGTCGAACGATTTGTCGGGCGATTTGTCGGGCTCTGTGATGGACCCTGCAGGGATGGAGTTCGATTGAACGGGGTCGACCGAGCGAGTTTTTCGGAGCAAACTCGGTGAGATCCTTTTGGTGGATTTGTTTGGTATTCTTGTGCAAGCGAAGGGGATCCACATGGGCTTTCACGTATTCGACGAGTGGCTGATGATTGTGCTGATCTTCGTCAGCGCTATGTCGAGATGCTCTGGGGTGGCTTGGACTTGAGGGTATGGATTTGCTTGGAGAGTGATCTACTTCTGAGTTGGATTGAGCTGACTGTTATGGGGGCTGGGCGCGTGTAGAGGAAGAAGCCTTGTCTGGTTGACTGTGATCAGTAGGGCTGAAGGAGCAGGGCCTGAGATTCGGGTGAAGAATAGCTCCTCAAGCTTGAGGTGTGTAAATATTCGATGGGTTGGATGAATGTAATCATTCATTCGAAGGTTCTGAATGGCTCTTTTTCGAACATCCACAACTTAGACAGAACACAGACGTTGATTGTCTGATCTCTTCATGGATTAGACTGTGTGCCTGGCTATCGTAATGTTGTCTTCTGCCTTCCAGAACGCAGTAGTGTCTTGGCTGTAGCAACAAGCACATACTGTAAGCATATCCTCTAAAGCACACACTCTGGTGGACTGTGATTGAACTCAGCATATTGATCTCTTCGAGATTGACCTGGCAGGTATAAGGTATACGGAATCGAGTGCCTGATACAGCAACAGTCTCTTTGTGAACGAATGATCGCGAATGGCGGGAAAACAATCTATGTTGGATTCCTCTGACTGGATTATGTGGACCAGATAACTTACATCCGTGATCTGAAAGTCATGGTAAGCTGACCATATGTCATGCAGCATTGATCCAGAAGCATGTTGGATGCTTACGATTGTCGGTGCCCTATGTCAACGTGATAGGTCGTGGGTTAGCCGTCCTTGCAGAACAAGAGCTACCTATATTCCATTGACACACTTCTTGATTGGTGCTGTACTTAAGTCGCTTCAACTCCAACATAAGCCCGCCCCATCTCAGTACTCTGATATCTAGCGCCTCACCGGAATGACTTATTTACAAGTCGAGCAAGCAAAGTGTCCAAAGACCCAGACCCGATCCAACTGCATCAGATATGTTGGCGAACATCATGACCACAGGAACGCGAGACTAGTGTCATGCACGTACGCAGTCGCTCTCGACAAGCAAGCAACGAGGGTGACTTATGCACGTTACAATGTATTCATGTCTCAGGGGAGAGCTTGTCCTCATAGCCTATCGTCTCATTTGTTCTGCCCCAAGCTGACGAATGCAGGTTTCCCTGCATACTTCAATTGAGCGACCAGGATTGCTTGCCACACGCATCACCTCTGTTCCAGGTAGCTTTGACCAAGACAGTCGCTTGACAAGATAGAAACAGCTTCGTTGTGGCTGATAATGACGTCCCAGCTCATGAAACGCTTGCCGCCGTTGACATGCACTTGCCAAGCATTATTCCAGTCAGGTCTAAAATAGGGATATATCGACCGGTACCTACAGTTATTTGCCAATAATAAGAGCAGGGGTCCGTTCTCGTGACGAAAGTACAGTACTCTACCTGTATGTATGAGCATGTGTGTGTGTAATGGGAAAGGGCCATATTGACGGCTGCGGCGCCACCTTTCATCTCTCTCGTACTCGTTCGCAGCACCCCACCACTCTCTACAGCGATTGATAGGCTGGATGTGATGTACAGTACGGTACTCTGTATACTATCTTTCGACTGGCATATACGATGGCATCCCAGGGCATAGTGCCAGGAGGAACTTCAGTGATATTATGCAATGTCGTCAGAGGTGTTCGAGAACGGTGAACGGGGCAAGCTCTGCCAACAGGAGCTTTCCCTCCCACTTCCTCTTTTCTCTCCTCATTATCATCATCGGCCATGATTGATATGTTGTGGTCGTGCAAGGCCGGGGTTGTTTTCCCGTTGAGTTCCCCACCGGGGCAAGGGGCACAAACTTTGCGTCCAAGGTCGAAGTCGCCCAGAGTAGAAGGATTTACTCAATAGTGCATGTATACTAGCAAGATTTGACCAAAACTTGGGGTGTTGAGTAATTGAGTAGAAGGTAGGTTTGCTTGAATCATGATGATGATGACGACGACGGTGATGTTTATAATGATGATGAACTACCAACTATTTCGTGTTGTTTACGTTGTGAGTACTAGGTAACCACCTACCCGTTCGGTAAGTTAATTAGAGCACCGGCGGATGTAGTTAACCTTCCAACTGGGAGAGAGTGAGCGGTCCACGGTAACAACACCAACGGTCCTGCGCCTGGATCGGGAGTCGGGAAAAGAATACCGGCTACAAACGTTCATCGGATCAGAATCAGATCAGTCAAAACAAGGAACAAACCCCCCCCCAAAAAAAGGTTCGAGACTCGGGCCCCGGGGCACACATTATTGACTGGATCTGTCTGTGCAGAGAGAGAGATTCAATGAACACGAATTCTTCAAATCTTGCTTGCTCGCACTCAGCCTCCCGCCGTGGCTTGTCGATAACAGATAGATAGATTCCCTACTCCACCAACAAGCCCCTTAAATCAACCCGGTCTCAGATGACAAGAAAGACATGAAGTCTCGACTTCCTCTGCCCCATCGCCCACTCCGACTTGTCCCCATAATACGATTGACAAGAGACAAACAGGAGTACAGGACGGTGTCTTGCTGAGCTGCTGTAGGCCACACACCTTTTGACTGGCCTACCGGTTCTCTTCCCCCCCATCTGAAAGCCCCATTAGGGTCCGCAAGGCGCACGTACAGGACTTGACGTACTGCCAATGACAGACATGGCTGCGATGGAGCCCGTACGGTACCGCCTGCGCCTCTACAACCTTCTCTTCCAATAGTACTTCGTGTTGGACCAGTCAGTCCGTCAGAGGGCTGCGGAGGGCTCGTGCAGTCCCATCGCAGCGACAGGCCTGGCGGTACAAGGAGTACTCTGTACGTATTGCTGAATTCTTGTCTCTATCTATGGAAGCACGTACAGTACGTAACTATGTACAGCACTTCCGACGTACATCCGTATCGATAGATAGCTCCACTCAACGTTTATGATAGACTGGGTGGTCTTGACTAGAAGTAACTTTCTTTCCTTCGGATAGAAGCCGGAAAGCCCTCTTGGAAAATACTAACTCATAGTAAGTTAGTCGGGTGGTAAATTGATTGAACAGCTCCCGATTAAGTTAGTGTCAGCTGCTGGGCAAGGCAGTCAGTTACTATACTTAAACCTCTTGTTGAGTGGCAAAGAAAAGACGAGCAGAAAATAAGACGAAAGTCGTTCAAGAATAGTAGAAGAAAAAAATTCTGCAGTGATTTCTGGCGGCAATAGTTCAAGCATAGAGATTTATTTTTAGGGCATACTCTGCTTGTTGTTTATTATTTTTTTTCTATCCTGTCCAGCAATAATCCAGAAGTACGGATTGACTACTTGTACTAAGCTCACCACAGGTGGCTGCTTCCAGCTGCACCGGACAAGAAGAAGCAATCGACCGCAGTGACTGGAACTTAGAAATAATAATAATCACAATAATAATAACTTTAGGGAACCGTCCAGTACGTACCAGTAATTCACGTCGGCTCGTCCCCATCCATCCGCTCGTGGATCGATGTCCAGTCTGGGACATCGTCGTAACGGGCCGGTAAGAATACGAGTGGTATTGTCACTCCCCTCCCAAATCCCCCTCTCTCCCTCTCCCTCTCCCTCATCCTCTCCCTCTTCCTCTCCCTCCACTTCCCCCCCCAGCCAATCTGCCCACCACCACCAAACTAACTAAACTGACTGCTTCTCCCCTAATTCTCCTTCTCGCTGCTTTCCCTCCAAGCTTCTCCCTCCTCTCCTCTCTCTCTTTGTTCCCCTTTTCTTCTCTTCCTTCCCAACCTTTCTCCAATGACTGGCTGATATCAGGTTTTCAGAGGGATCACCTAAGACCACTGGTTTCCGACCGATAGTCAGTGCCTGTCGTCATTTCGTAATCTATCTAGCCCCGATTCTTGGGTCGATCTCACCAGCACAGGCTATCTCTACCGCGGGTGATTCTGCAACCCGCCGCCTTTCCACCAACACAACCGCAACCCCCCCCCCCGGTTTACCGCCCACCTTCTTTCCCCTCCAAAACCACCACCACCACCACCCCCGTCTTATTCCCTATCGGTCATTTCTACTCAATACCTATACATCCAGTCAGTCATGCACAATAACTCTCGTTAAGTGCGTCCAGCCTTAAATCGCGGGGGCTCATTACGAGCCAACTCTCGTTCTTCCACCTGCTCCCTTGTCCGAGCGTCAATTGCTGCGATACCCGATGTTCGAAACCTTCGTGGCCGAGCCATTGGCTGTTGACACTAGATCTTCTACACTGCCGACCAAGAACAATACATTTGCAACCACCGTCGAGTACTCCGAAGAGCAAGTAACTACCCCCACAACAGGCCAGCGGAGTCGTGGCAACAGTTTATCGTTCCCAACCCGAGATCCCGCCGCCGATCAGACGCTCAACCGACAACCTTCGCCGATAAAAATGACGACCGAAGGCCGCTATACTCCTAGCCCCGAACCGCCGCCGGCGCTGTTCGTGCGTGCCATGTACGATTATGATGCCGATGACCACACCAGTCTCAGCTTCCGACGAGGTGATATCATCCAGGTATTGAACCAACTAGAAACCGGCTGGTGGGATGGAGTTATCAACAACAGTGTGAGGGGCTGGTTTCCCAGCAATTATTGTACTGTGATCACCGACCTTAGTGAGATTGAGGAAGAGCAGGTCTCGCATGGTCGCGACGAGGAGGAGGATGCGATCGTGGACTCCGGCGCGGGAGAGGATTACGAAGAGGAACAGGAGGCCGATGAAGCTGATTTTGGAGGAAACTCGCGCGATTCGCAGCCGATCTTGCCCATTGAAGGCGCAACAGCGCCCAAGGAGCAGGAGGAGGCCGCTTTCTGGATCCCGCAAGCCACTCCCGACGGCCGCTTGTTCTACTTCAACACACTCACCGGCTATAGCACGATGGAGTTGCCGTTCGAAAACCCAACAGTCAACGAGACCGGCCCGTATGATCGGAACACAGTCATCGTGCCGGACCAGACTCGACCACCGCCGGAACTGATGGCCCGTGGGTTCGAACGCGATGAGGACGACTACGATGGTTCGGCGTCTGAAGCGGAGGGCGAGTCCCTGATGTTGACCTCTCGCGACTCGATGTCCCGGAGGCGCCAGTCATATTTCGATGGAGTGTCACCCGCGACATCCATGGATTCATTGCACCCACCGTCCGCTACGAAGTCGGTTAGTGACGACAAGCTCTCATATCAAGCAATGCGGTCCGCGCAAAACTTCTACGGAGGCGCCCCGCCAAGTAGCAACAACTCCATCTCGGATAACATCCATCGCCCTTCGATCTCCATGGAAGTTCCCTCGCATTTCGTTGATGACGGTGCGTCGACTATTCTGACTTGGCCTTTGCTTGTCGAGAACATGCGGCAGGCCGTGGAAGCCTATCGACAGACCCTGATGAACGGCGACCGGTCAGAGTATGTGCGGAAGGCAGAAGACATTTCTGATCATCTACGCATGTTGCTGGCAGCTGGCTCGGACACGACGGACAACCATTCTGGCAACCCGTCGATCATCTCCACCAACAAAGCCCTCTATCCCCATTTCCGAGATATGATGTCCAAATTCTCCAAGTTGGTGCTCTCGTCGCATATTGCAGCAGCTGATTGGCCAGGTCCGGATTCTGCCAACAAGTGCCTACAAGAGGCAGATGGCGTGATGCAGGGTGTCTATGGGTTTGTGGAGGTCGCAAGGCAGCAGCGCGGCGACTCTATCAATCGCGTTGTCCCAGGGTTCGTTGGTGGAAGCCATTCGGGCGGCTACTGGCAGAACAACGGTGTGCTACTCAGTGAACCTGGCCCGACCTCATTTCTGGATCAGGACGGTGGCGATATGCGAGCGGAGCCCTCTGTGCCCCTTGACGTAGCTCTGCTAGACAAGATCGATATCCTCCGAAGAAACTTTGTGGGCAGCATCCGTCGCCTGGAAGAACGTCTGACGCTCAACCAGAAGAAGATCGTCACCATTGTCGAACACGAAAACATCGGCAACCTGGTTTCGGCTGCTGCTATCAAGGTTGTCGACCAATATCGCCCGTGGATCTCGGCTGTCGAGTCGATTAACTTGGCGCCCCTCGGAACCGGGTTTCAGAACCCCCAA
Source organism: Aspergillus aculeatus ATCC 16872 (assembly GCF_001890905.1). Lineage (NCBI taxonomy): Eukaryota > Fungi > Ascomycota > Eurotiomycetes > Eurotiales > Aspergillaceae > Aspergillus > Aspergillus aculeatus. Next base: position 309,576 of record NW_017962989.1, read on the forward strand.
CTCGTCGATTTCAGTCTGCAAAAACAAAGAGTCTACGATGCAATCGCCGATTTTGTTGTGAGCTGTCAAGCGGTTACCGCGCCCCTTGGAGATGAGTGGGCTGAATTACGCGGCGATTCACTTGAAGATAGGTTGAACGCGGTTCGCAGCGTCGCGAGACAGCTGGAGAACTTCGTATCACAGATTGGGTTCTCGCTATCACTTCTTCTGGAGCAGGTTCCTGAGCCCACAACCGTTTTCCGCAGCGAGAGTCGCTTGGGTGGAGAGATCGAAAACTTCAAGGTTATTCATGGCCGCGCAGAGTCTCAAACTAGAATTGCAACGGAATCAATCGGTATTCCGTCCTCTTATTCGATTGAGCACTCCACCGAGAAGGTGCGACGCAATATGGACAAGGCACAAAGATTCTTTGGACAAGCGCCACCAGCTGCAATTCCGCGAGAATCCGTGCGAGAGCCGGTTCGCGAGCCGGAAGAAACCCCTTGGTTCTTGAAGATGGATCACGAAGGCGAGGTGTTCTTCGATACCAAGAATGACATTCCCACTCTCAAGTGTGGCACTCTTGCCGGCTTGGTGGAGCAATTGACGCGCCATGACAAGCTTGATGCTTCCTTCAACAACACTTTCCTCCTCACCTATCGTTCTTTCACGACGGCGAAGGAGCTCTTTGAGTTGATCACGCAGAGATTCAACATCCAGCCTCCTTTTGGCTTGAATCCAGACGAAATGCAGATGTGGGTCGACAGGAAGCAGAAACCCATTCGCTTCCGTGTAGTCAACATCTTGAAGAGTTGGTTCGAGAACTTCTGGATGGAGCCGAATGACGCTGCGCACACAGCTCTGCTTGAGCATGTTCACTCGTTCACCAAAGACTCCATTGCAACCACCAAGACACCGGGGTCACCGCAGCTCCTGGCAGTCATTGAGCAACGACTCAAGGGTCAAGATACTACCGTCAAGCGCTTGGTTCCCACGCAGGCTACCGCAGCTCCGACACCCATCATACCTAAGAATATGAAGAAGATGAAGTTCCTGGATATCGATCCGACCGAGTTTGCTCGACAGCTTACCATCATCGAATCACGTCTCTATTCTAAGATTCGGCCTACGGAATGTTTGAACAAGACATGGCAGAAGAAGGTCGGACCGGATGAAGCTGAACCAGCTGCAAACGTGAAGGCCCTCATTCTTCATTCCAATCAATTGACAAACTGGGTCGCGGAGATGATTCTCACTCACGCTGATGTCAAGAAGCGAGTGGTTGTGATCAAGCACTTTGTCAACATCGCAGATGTAGGCATTCCTCTTAATAATCTCGGCTAGTACTAACCATTGTTCAGAAATGTCGCGCGCTCAACAATTACTCCACCTTGACTTCTATCATATCCGCTCTAGGAACGGCGCCGATTCACCGTCTGGGACGCACATGGTCTCAAGTCAGTGGACGCACATATACTGTGCTTGAGCAAATGCGTCGCCTGATGGCGAGCACGAAGAACTTTGGCGAGTATCGGGAGACATTGCATCTGGCAAACCCACCATGCATTCCATTCTTTGGTGAGCAGGCTTTTAACGAACAAGGCTTTTTGAAATGTCTTGATTAGGTGGTGATGAATAGTGGCTGACAGATTATCAGGTGTCTACTTGACCGACTTAACATTCATCGAGGACGGTATTCCATCTCTGACACCATCCGAGCTGATCAACTTCAACAAGCGCGCGAAGACGGCAGAAGTGATCCGCGACATTCAACAATATCAGAACGTCCCGTACCTTTTGCAGCCGGTCTCAGAGTTGCAGGATTACATTCTCAGTAATCTACAAGCGGCGGGCGACGTGCATAACATGTACGACCGAAGTTTGGAAGTAGAGCCGAGAGAGAGGGAGGACGAGAAGATCGCGAGGTATGCTGCTAACAATACTCCTATCGCTCCCACCACTGCACGCGCCAGTCCTACCACAGGAAATGGCAACAATAACCTCAACACTGCCAGCATGCGTACTTTGACCTTCGCGAGCATGGTCGTGTTAACACGATGATAATGTCAATTTGTGTTCTGGCTTCTTTTGCCATTCCCCTGCACTTGTTCCGCTACCCGTGAGGCCATGACCACTCACTTGGGAAGTATGCGCATGCTGCTGAGGGACCGTTATGCATTGACAATTTCTGATTGAACGATCGAAGACTAACGATTTTGGTTTCTAACACGTAGACTCCTATCTGAATCGGGCTTCCTGTAAACCGCCGCTTTACCGCTTCTCCGTCGGGGCGTCTTATCGGGCCAGGCGTGGTGCAAGGCCAATCCTTGCCGGTGTCACAATTGCTACGTGCGCTTGGACGTGACCGCTCCTTTCACCAGTCAAACTTTGAATTAAACTGCCAGCAGCAATGAGCCTATCAGATGCGCTCAGCCGACCCCCTGATGGCGTGATAAGCAAGGGTCGGAGTTGCATACACATACATCAACCCCAACCGCGCCGCACAACCTTATCTCAATCAGCCGAGCCTATCAAGGTGTTTGCCGTCCACCACCACTTATCACATCAATGGATCACAGCCAAGGTGGCAATTTCCTCCCCTGCACTCTATTTTCGACTATCGCATATTACGCCAACCCTGAAGTCGATTTCGCTCCTGTGGCGTTATAGCTCAATTTGAGCTGGAGAATCTGACATGCTGCTTTCAACTGAAACAGTGGGCCTGGATGGTACTATCCATGCGTCCTTACGGCTAGTTGCAGCGCGGAAGTTGGAAAGGTCCACCTCGGCACTGCTGAGCTTTCAAGAATAATGGATCAGGAAAATCAATTCTACGATCTACTTGCCGCTCTGCCCCTCATCGACAATAAAAGCAAAATCACAAAAAACACAAATACGACTGGAACGCCCAGGCAGAATCCCACGCCGGGAAGCATGTACAAATCCAACGAGTGTTGTCATGAACGACGCCGACGAACCTCGATCACGACATAGACTTTATCAATTCTGCCAGTCTCAGTCCCTGTCGTCTCTTCCACCTACCTGACTGAGGGCCTCGTTCTTTTCTTCGACCAACGTCAATTCGACATGACCTTGCAATTTCCTTTGTTCCTTCACTGTCACCTCAACGGCTCTAGCAGTCCTCCCTGCTTTCTATTCCCTTTCGGCAATTGATCGATATAAAAATTGATCATATCTTTCTACCATATATGTTGCTTGTACAGTGATCTGGCTTCCTTCGCTTCTTGTACGCATACCGACGATCCTGTGATCTCTCACCTGGTGCGGTTGATCGTCTTCCCACGAAGGGTCTTACTCATTGTTCGGATTGATGAATAATATGTCATGACACATGTTGCACAGGCATGTGATCTTTGTTGGAACGTGGTTCCAACAGTGATTATACCTTTCTATGATTGTCACCTGTACTTATCTGTTCTACTACCGAGGATATACCTCATATTTTAGTGTATAGACCATATCAATGGCGCTCACCCGCCAGGGCTCAAGAATAAGCTCCGTGATACCAGAAATGCGCAATGAACAAAGTGTAGATGTTAATCCCGCTCCGGTAGCTTCACCCTTCCTGGATTGGTGGAGTTACTGAGCCACAGTGGGACGAGGCTGGCGGTTTATTTTTGTTCAATTTTGTCTAGAAATCGAGAGCAGGCATAAGTCATTCCACCTCATCACTGAACGAAAGGCTTGTCTGGATCATCTGGGCTGCGGCGCTGCATCTGTCGCTTCTTCCTGTCCGATGTTTTGAAATAGCTTCCTCTTCACCTCCGCGGCGAGCAGCCCTTTGACCTCCTCTGACGCAATCCGCTGTCCGTCCCGAGCGATACGGTCCAGCTGGGGATCCCGGACCTGCGTCACATTGCCTCGAGAAACATTGCCCTCCATGCCGCGCGTGGCGCGCCGGACCTTCTGACTGAGATCCATGATCTGCTTACTCCCGTAGTCCTGGGAGGCGAACAGCGGGTTCTGGCTGAGGGTAGCCACCCAGTACTTATTCCACAGCAGATCCAGCAGCTGGGCATCCAGCGTACTCTTGAAGATCTCCACCTCGAGCGAGTAGTAATGGGAAGCATGGGCGCCGAAATCCTCCGCCTTGCTCAACGGCACCGACTGATATCCTCCAGCCCCACCAGCCCCATCCTCCCCATAATCCTCCTCCTCCCCCGACTGCTGCTGCTCCCCCTTCGACGGCACATAATCCTTCGGAAACGTCCGAAACGCCCCGATATCCACCTTCCCGGCCGAGATCGTGCGCTCGGGATCTATCACCACCGCCACAAACGGTCCCCCCAACTGCTGCATATCCTGCGTCGTGACATCAATGCCCGACAACCAACACCCGTACCCGGGGTGACTGTGGTACCACCCGACGGCGTTCTCCATGCGACCCGCATCCCGACACGACTGCAGGTACGACACCATGTACTCGTTGGCCTCCTCCTGGGCGTTTACCCGCGTCTCTGTGCCCTCCACCGGCAGCCGGTAGGCGTCCGTCACCACGAAGGTCTCTGGCAGGATGTACCCCTGCATCAGGCCCATGACTTCGAGTGACCCGCCGGATCGCGCGTGCATGACCATTTTGAGCAGCGCCAGGGCCGAGATCCGGACCGTCTTGAAGTAGTGCGGGTCTTTGGCCCAGGGGCGCTGCGCGGAGAGCGTTCGGTGCGTTTCTTCCGAGTAGGCGTAGAGCGTGTCGCGGTGGGGGTCGATTAGGGTGGTTGCGTTTTCGAGGTCTTTTTGGGGGGGGGGTGGTGTTAGTTTGCGTTGATGTTGATGGTTCGGGGGGGAATGGGGGGGTTCTAAAGTGAGGTGTGATGAGGGGAGGGGAGGTCTGCGGAGATACTAACCCCAGGACCGCAGAGCTGCTTGTTCCATGGTGACTTGGTGTGCTTGCGGTGGTGTGAGATTAGAGGAGGAAGGTCGGATTATGAGGACTGGAGTTTGCAACAAGCTTAATTCTGGGATGATGATGTCGACGGGGACATGAGATAAGATGAGGGGAAAGAGGGGGGTGAGTTGAAAATGAGTTAGTTTACTTATCGGTGACAGCATTGCGGAATGCGGAGACATCCCAGAAAGCGGCGGCGGCGGCGGCCTGGAGGGCGGTAGCTATCATCCGGCAGAATACCGGCAGGTCAGGGCGGTCAACCGCTGATTCAGCGGTTGCTGCAGAAACGGGGCGGGAACGTCAAACAAGGCGCGAAGGGCAATCGAAGCTGAGCGGGCGGGATTTCCCCAGCGCGGGAAGGGGAAGAAGGCCAGCCAGCAGTCAGTCAGGGCAGTCCTCGATTATTGTTGTTCCCCCTCGATCTATCGATCCTCTATTCTCCCCCCCCCCCATCTACATCCACATCCACACCACACCACACCCACCCCAGTCACCCTTGCATCTGCTTGCAGCCGTGAACTCGTTAATAAAATATACGGGTTGTGTCTGGTTCTTGCAGATGCCATTCCACAATCTGTGATCCCTTCTTTTCCTTTCCTTTCTTTTCCCGTACTGCCCCGTCCGCCTTGCAGACTCTGTTGCGGTCTTTCCGCGGCAAATCTTGACAGGTGAAGGCGCACTGTCGCCGCAGATCTTATATGACGGTGGATCGCGAGTTCGCTCCAAGGCGATCGGCTCCGTCAAGTGGGTTGCGCGTAGAATCGCAATCGCTCTAAAGCAAACTTCATACCCGGCGCTTGCACATCACCCGATCCACCTGGGCTTGGGCGGACCATCCCATTCGCAATGGCCGTCGATACCAGCTACCTGACCACCCAGGTCAACACTATCGTGTCGGAACTACATGGTATCTACGATGATATCGGTGTTCCGAGCCATGAGCGCGACTCGCGTGAGGCAGAGGTTCGTTGGCCCCCATCCGCCTCAATCCTCCCTACGGTGATCGTTTGCGACTGACATGACCGAACCCCCCTTCCAGCTCTTCAGTGCTTTGTCGGAAACGCTGAACAACCACCTCAAACTCGTGGACACGTAAGTAATACACACTGCGCGATGAGAAACGAATCAATTCAATTCACTCAGTTGTTTTTGCCAAGAACGGGCGGCTAAATCTTCGACTACAATCAGTGAGAAGAAGGAGATGGAGGAAGAGGCGCAGCGACTCATCACGGCAATTCAACATATGGAACACTCCCTGGTGGATGAGAAGGCCAATGGACAGTACAAGCTCGATCACAATGCCTTGCGCGTCAGCTACCCGCTCAACCGTTGTTTGGCGTTCCTGCGCGAGGAGCACGGCGCGTTGAGCAAATTACACAAGGAGCGTTTCGAGCAAGTGAGGAGTAAGTTTGCTTTCTTGTTTTTTCTTTTTTTGCGCGAAAACAGGAGATCCGTCGGACTGACTGGTGCAAAAAGAACTGGTAGAGGCCCTCGAATCCTACGCGTCGCATCTCGAAGCAACATTTGTCACCATCGAATTGCCGCCGACAGCACCGGGAACCACAATTTCGCCGAGCTTCGACCTCTCCCCGTCCTATGTCACCGCTCTGGACGACGAGTTTACGAGAGTCTACGAAGAATACCATCGACGCTTGGAGTTCGTCAAGACCACTTGCGAGGAGATCATCAAGCTGTGGGCTGAGCTCGGCACTCCCCAGGTGCAGACCGACACGAACATCGTCAAATATTACCGGGAGGCGCCTGAGCAACTAGGTCTTCACGAGTCGGATCTGAACAACCTGAGGGCGAAACGCGAGAAACTGCTGGAAGAGAAGAGAGGTCGGGAGCGCAAGCTAAAGGACCTGAGGACCGCGGTGGAAGCACTCTGGGAACGATTCGGCATCGAGGAGGGCGATCGCAAGGAATTCCTCGCGGCGAACCGTGGCTGTGGCCTTCGCACTATCAACGAGTTCGAGGAAGAATTGGGTCGTCTCAACGAACTCAAGAGCCAGAACCTGCACCTCTTCGTTGAGGATGCTCGGGTTCGTTTGCAGGAGCTATGGGACGCGCTATATTTCTCGGAAGAGGAGATGATCGATTTCACCCCTGCCTTTTCCGACGTGTTCAGTGATGCTCTCCTTGAGGCCCATGAAGGCGAGATCGCCCGACTGGAGACCCTGAAGGCACAGCGTGCGCCAGCTTTGGCACTCATTGACAAGCACCGGAGCCTATTGGCGGAACGAGAGGCTCTGGCTATTTCCAGTCAAGATGCTTCCCGTCTCATGGCACGTGGCGCGAAGGGGGAAAGACGCGATCCAGGCAAGCTATTGAGAGAAGAGAAAATGCGAAAGCGAATCGCCAAAGAATTGCCGAAGGTTGAGGTTGATCTCCGGAAAGAGCTGGAGAAGTGGGAAGAAGATTACGGCCGGCCGTTCCTCATCCACGGAGAGAGATATCTGGACGAGCTCACCCCAGTCGTTGCCAAACCTCCTCCACGATCCAAGACTCCCTCCGCTGCCCCGGCTAGTGCTACCAAGCGGAGCACTGGCCAGATGCAGCCACCATCGCGCCCTGCGAGCGTGATGAGAGGGGCCCCACCCCCACGCTCCACAAGCAAGACCCCCACTGGAAACCACCCTCCAACAAAGTACAACACCATCGGCCCTTCGCGAGCGCCTTCCAGAGCGGGTACTAAGTCTCCCTCCAAGATCCCTGCCCGAGTTCCACTTGGGAACATGCCTCTTGGAAACAACTCCCCCAATCGCCGCGCAGTTCCTGGGGCCTATTCCTCGAGCACCATCAACGGCAAAATCCCAGCACCTCGCCCGCCTCCACCCAGAATGAGGGCCTTGACTGGCGGTGAATCGCGAGAGGAGCGCATGTCCTATCTCTTTGACCCTCCACGGAGCGCTAGCGCGTTGTCGAATACCTTTGTCCGGCCGGTCAGCCCTGAAGACGTATACGATGACCGCAACCAGCGTTCCTTCGTCAGCTCGTCGGCGTTCTCTCAGCGGTCCACTGGATTTTCTCAATCATCGCACTCATCGGCCTCATCGTTATCCTCCTCCATGCAAGGGTTCCCTAAACCCAATCCCTATCTGCAGCGCGCAGCCCCACCCCCCGCTCCAGCCCCCCGACAAGTGTCTAGTACGTCGACTGTCATTACGGCAACTACCGGATCAGAGAACTGGGAAACCTTTGATTCTGGTGATGAGTCGGAAGCCGATGCTAGCGATGTCTATTACGCTAAACTTCGTGCGGCTCATGGGAAACGCCTGTTGGCCCCTGAAGAAACCCCCGTTCTTTCGCTCGGAGGGAAGAAAGCGAAAGGCATTCGAAGTGTCAGCCCCGACGAGCCTGCTGACATCCAGCATAGACAGATGATGCATGCAGGTGGAAGCGACAATGAGTGGACGGATGATATGGAGCCATACTGAAGCATCAAGGGGCCCATCGCTTGCTCCACCTACTCGACACCCCCATCTTGAGCCAAAAACACGGCCATCGGGTTCTTCTGATATTTACCTGTTCCCCTGCCGATCCACCCCGGCAGTCTCTCGCTTGAGCTTCCAAGCCCTTTTCTAAGGCAACGTAATGAAGTGCTGCTCAACGCCCCTAATCTTCTTTTGTTGAAATTCTTCGAGATTATACCACGCCGTTAAGCTGTTATTGCGTTCTGTTTGCTTCAGCCTTTTGCACTTTACTTGTTGTGGTGTCCAGACCATCTGCGATGCCTATTGACCGACCCACTTCACTGCGCGATCGAGGTCCCAGCCCAATACAATTCATTTATTAAACAACGAACGACATGACTTGGATGCCGTTACGAGTTGCACCCCTCCGTGTTGCACTCCTCAAAAAGCTCTCTATCATATTTGGAGCCAAACACTCGACTTCTTGTACTATGGTTATGTTATCTTCCGTTTGAATACTGCTGCAAACACCTTCCCTTACAGGACATGGTCGATACTGCGGTGTCGTTCCTTTGTGAGACTACATAGCATCCCAGTGACTTCCTCATGATGACCACTGCAACTGTCTATGGAGGATTTTGCTTGTCTTATACTTGCGAGCTCTGTCCCTCTCTCTGTTTACTACCTTCTTGGTGTGGCTGTCTTGCTTTGTATGTGATATCGTGTACACGTCGCCTGACATGCAACCCGCTTTTTTCTCCTTTGTGTCGTTTCTGATTTGGTTCTAATATCAGCCTTGCGCCACTGGTTTAATTAGCTTTTTAGTTTGTGATTCAATACATTCATACTTGAATTTGGTTCGAAGTCAGTGCAGAGAAAACTCTGGTTTCGGGGGAAGATCTCTAACTCAGTAAAGCTACTGTGGTTCCTGGCTATGACGAATTTGCGCAGGGTATTCGCAATTGATTTGTGATAGCGATGATCCACAGTCCTTCTGCATTCTGCCTAGCTGTTTCTAGTTGTCGAGACTAATTGGAGGAGACACCACTCCTTGCCCGCTAGTATACCATGGCTAGTCAATTGAGAATAGTCATCGCTAAACATAGCAGTAAAGGTGCACTTTTGACATGCCAGAAGGATGCTAGCGGGACAAGTGGAAATAACAGCTAAGACAGGGTGAGACCTAGGTTACCAACTGGTGGCGAAGAGGTGCGATTGATAAAAAATCAATCCGCAATACTGTTAATCAACTAATGATTCATTTGTGTGATAATCCCCAAGCGGATAGAATCCGGCGTTATGTTCCTCAAGGCGATCACTATCGGCCGCTATCTCGGAGAAACTCCATAGCCCAATACGGTCTCTGGGTATGTAGAAATCAGCTCGACCTTTACTGGTCCTTGACCATCTGCTGATAAGTTGTACGCCAGTCAGTGCCCGTCCACCTTGAAGAATTGTCGGTAGAATTGTCCGTAGAACTCGTCTTAGTATTGAGCTTCTAGGGGCCTGCCTGGCCTGCGATGCGATCGAAATGTAACTTATCTGCCGTCATGGGAATGCTTCAGATTGACTTTTTCTTTTCCTGTCAAACGAATCTTTCCAGTAGAGTTCATTTAGCTGTGGTCTCGTCAAATTCGTCTGGGAAAGGAAAGGGTTGCGGCTGTAGTCCTGTCCCTAGCATACGAACCATCCTAAACAAGATTCCAGGAGTTGGCTCGCCATCGCTTTCTTCGCCAACATTGCAGGATTAAGAGTTTTTGAGGATTGTGTTGTTCTCCAACGCTCTGGCGCGGACGAGCTTTGGATGACGCTATGGTTTATGCTTGTTCAGTGCCTGCAGGGATACATCAGTGCTGTGAGGTTGGTATTATGCCGGGGGAGATACCAGGTAGATCAGCAGAGTCATAATAGGAATATCTGAGAGAATTATAGTCTTTTTTGTTAGAGAAATGTTTTGTACTGAGCTTCGGCCAGTTTGAACTGCGCTTCAAAATGCTGTCGATGGATTTGCTGTAGAGCGAATCCTTTAGCCTTTTGTAGACGCGATGTTTTCTCAACTGCTCTACTGTTAGAGGCCAATAATCACGATGAAACTATAGAACATGGAATGTGATGTTGATTAGCCGGCGGAGATTCATACTTTGTATGCATTGTGGCTCTTTTTGGTTGTGCGGTAGGCTGCAACGAGCTTCAACTTCTTTCGCGTAAGGCCCAACTCGTCTGACTTTTGCAGGTGACATTTAATAACTGTATGCACGTTGGGGATCTCAGGTAGTATTTTTTGTCCAAACCACTTACAGTTTTCCTTGTGCGAGATGTGAATTATGCGATGGAGAAAGTCGCTGACTTTGCCAAGGATACTGCTGATATCACTGTCTGCCTCACGAACGGCGCAGTCAAAAGCACGGCCCAGTTCCCTCATGGTCTCCGTACAGGCTTAGGCCCAGCCAGGTTGATCAGCGTAGTTTGTGGGTTCTTAAACGCGTATCAATGGTTGAAGCATCTCTTCGAATAGGGTGGCCATTTGTCATTGAAAATGCGCGAACTGTTGCACATGTCTCTCTAGTTCTGTACCTGAACTGTCGGCGTGTAATCTGGACACGGGTAGGGTTCGCCTTTGAACAAAAAGCCAATGTGGATGCGGAGAATGTGACGCTCACTCAGTTTCATAGGAAGGCTACTTTAGGGCCAATCTATCTAGAATAAGGTTAGTCAAAGACAAGACATAATACAGAAAGAAAAAGACTTACAGTCAACACAGGAAGGTCATGTACGCGTGATGGAAGCACTGTTATATCCCATCCTTCAATCATCCTGTTGATTCCAGCCCGTTCGTGTAGCATAACTCAAGAACGGGGAGTAGATTTGGCGATTCTTATATCCTTTGATCCGGATTTCGCGTGACAAATTATTGGCTTGACGAGTCTTGTATACTAGACTGAAATAGAGATTGTTCAATTGATAGCTGCGTGTTGTAAACGGGCCCGCTTTTCTGGGAAAGCCTTGTTACATGGGAATGAATCCAGGATATCAAACATTCCCGTTGGCTTTTTCCAATTCGATAGAAGGATGAAATATCGCTTAGATGGAGAAAGAAAGGAGAGGAATGGTGGAGAGAAGGTGGTTCTTTATACTATGTGTATAGATACCTTAAAAATCTACAGTCCCCGATGAATAGGGATACACGTTCACTGATCTTGTATACATCAATAGGGAATGGATTCTTACAAGAGACATATTCACCTGAAAGGCCAGATTTACCAATGAATGTGCTTGATAGGCGGGGAGCTTCACTATCCGAGAGGGCTGGTAGGACTTGCATTACCAAGTTAATGGACAGATCAGGTATTCTTTCTATGAGTAGTTGGTCTGAAGAACTATTATTCCGTACATACTTGTGGTTGTGGTGGTTGGTGGTTCATGTTGTGGGGCTTCCCCGGGAGCCCACATGGTCGTACCCGCGATACAACCCAGCTCAGCTCCGGTTCTCGGTCTCTGTTTTGGGTCTTCTTGGAGGGAGGGTAATGGAGGGGAGGGCGTAGGTGAATAAGACAGCAGAAAAACAGTGAAAGTGTGGATACTTTGAATTTACATACAGAGAGACACATGTCTAGTCTACAACCTATCTATCATACACATACATACATCCACTGACCGCGTTGAACCCAGTCTTTGACAAGGGTGGATACCTAGGTACCGTTCAGTCCCACGGCCCATCTCCTATCCTTTCGTCCAGTAACCCCTAGACCTACCAAAGAAACATGAGAATCAAGAACTCTTGGGCGCAAGCGACCCCATCCACGAACTATCCTTGGGCTGAGTCGCCGCTGCCGCTGCCGCTGCAGACTCCTGCGGCCCCTTATACCGCTTCACCCCACGGTTCGGGACCAACTCCAGCGTCAGGTCCTTGGCATCCTGCAACCGCCGCACCGTCTCCTCCCGTCCCAGCACGACCATCGTCTCCGGGATCCCGGGCCCCGGTGCTCCGCCGGACAGTGCCCACCGCAGATAGTGGTACAGCTCCTTCTTGAAAAACTTGTCCGCTGCTTTACGGGCGGCCTCGTTTTCTGGTTGCTGGTGCTGGTGCTGCTCTGCCGAAATCACGGCGGACGACCCATCGTAGGCGGCGATATTGGCGCGGTGCGTGTCGAGCGTCCAGTGGCTGGGGGGCACAAGAGTGAAAGCCGTGGCGGCCGTGTGGAGGGCGGAGAGCGGGATCGCGGCGGCGGTGGGCGGATAGGTCGCCGACGGGGAGGAGGCCGGCGTATAAGGCGGGCGGGTCAGGGTCGCGGCCGGTTGGAAGAAGGTGGCGTTGCGCGCGAGGAAGTCCTCCGGTTTGGTGTAGGACTTGGCGTCCGCTTGGAGGAGTGGGGTGATGTAGGATTTGAGAGGGCGGGTCTGGAGGATGGGAGCGCTATGGATTGTGAGTGGTTTGTTTGTCTGATGATGGAGGTGAGAGGCAAGACGTACAGCTGCTCCGGAGGGTAGGTGGCTTCGACGGCCGTGGTGAGTTTCTGCACCATCTCTTGGAATTCTGCGCTCTCCGGGGCGGAGGCGAAGCGCTGCGCGTGAGCTTTCTGGAGGAACCAGAGCTTCTCGAAGGCGACGACGGTGTTGCCGCGGGTGATTTTGAGGTTGAACTGGTTTGAGGGATTTAGGGTTAGCTTGATGTGCTGCGTACTGGAGGGATGGAAGTCTTTAGGACAAGACTTACGAGTTGTTCTAGTTCTTCGAGGCTGAAGATATCGGACTTTTGAGCGTGTGACCATCCCAGAAGGGCGGCAAAATTCACAAGTGTCGCGGCGAACACGCTCTGCGTGTCTTTGAAGAAGCTGAGATCGATGTCCGCATTGCGCTTGCTGAGCTTCTGGCCGGATCGGTCCACGAGGAGAGGCACATGTCCGAAGTGAGGCGGGGTCCAATTGAAGGCGTTGTAGAGAGCAACGTGCATCGGGGTCGAAGCCATCCATTCCTTGTAGCTCCTCCATTAGATTCTGCTTCGAGTTGGATGCGGGCCGCGTAACTTACCGTGCCACGGATAACATGCGTGATCTTCATGAGGTGATCGTCCACCACGTTTGCCAAGTGATATGTCGGGTGCCCATCCGACTTGAGCAGGATGGGATCATCGTACACCCGCTCGATGAGGTCCAGCTTGTTGGTCGGCCGGTTCTGTCCCGTCTTGCCGTAGACCAGGTCCTGAAACATGGGGTATCCTTCCACCTTCAGCCGGATAACATGCGCCTCGCCCTTGGATGCCTTTTCTGCGGACTCCTCGGCGGAGATTTCGGCGCATTTCCGGTCGTATCCCGGCGCAAGTCCTGCTTCGCTGCGATGCCGTGCGTGCGCGTCCAGTCGTTCTGCAGAGCAGAAGCAGCGATATGCGTGGCCGTTATCGACCAAATCGTGGGCGTGCTTGCGATAGGTTTCGGTTCGTTCGGACTGCGACGGACCAAGAGTGTTAGCCTCCACTTAAGAGAGGCACATCAATTTGCGGACTCACCTGTCTGTAAGGACCGTATGGACCCCCAACGATCGGACCTATTGCGACCCGCCTTCTGTCAGTATGCATCGCATGACAGCGCGACATACAATACACAAGTGCTGACCTTCGTCCCAATGTAACCCCGCCCAGCGAAGATCATCGTAAAGCCTCTGCTCGGCCCCTGGAATCGTACGTTTCTGTATGACACTCATCGTTCAGCCCACAGGTCTCACGATTGCCGAGTTGTTTGAGCCTCGAACCTGGTCGGTATCTTCAATGCGAAGCAAGAATTGGCCGCCGGTGCGCTTGGCCAGCAAGTAGTTGAACAATGCCGTTCGCAGGGATCCGAGATGGAGATAGCCAGTGGGCGACGGCGCGAAACGAGTTCTAGCAGGGCCGTCGGGGAGATTGGTCTTTTTGTTGTTGCCCATGCGGAGTTTGGAGCTGGGCGCGGCGGCGACGGAGGAGTAACCGGCGCGACATTGCGTGCAGATCCATGTCTGGCGGGCCCGGAGGCTGGAGATCGGTCGTCGCAGCATCATGGCCAAGAGCTGTCAAAAAATGCCCCACGATCACAGGGGGCACGCTATGAACAAACAAAGCAATAGGGAAAGATGTGGGGAGGAGATGCGAATCAGTAAGAAGCTCGGCGGAGGTGAAATTAAATCCGACCGCAAAAAAAGGCGGGCGCGGAAATACCGGACAGGTGATTGGCCTCATCCAGCGGCAATAAATTATTATCACAAGCTTTACTTTTGCCGTTGTTTTTCCCTTCTCGCTTGCGCAGTCTTATCCCCCCAGAGACAAGATTTCCTTCCCCCGGCTTGTCGTTTCTTTGCTCGGTGTCGTCGTTGAACTGTTCTCTGCTTGCATTTTACTTTCTCATTTTTATCCAACTGATACCCCAGTCTTTGTGTTTCTGCTTTGTTCGTCACTTGGGACTCTTACCCGTCACCGCCTGCCAGTATGTTATCCAGGAAATTTTCATTGATTTGAAATTGCTATGCTAACATGCTTCAGTGTCTTCTAAGGTTGATATTGACCTCTATGGTATAGTGCCGAGGCTACTCGAGAGATGACAGGAAAATATCAGCCAGCGACTAATTTTTTTCTTTTGCAGAGGTCCTCGAAATTTCCAGCTCCGCAAGCAAAGAAGAAATCCGCAAGGCGTACCGCAAGGTGAGACAAGATGTCGAACTCCATTGTGCACAACTAGCTCTGACAATCCATCTCTTCATGACTTAGGCCGCGCTTGCCAACCACCCGGACAAGGTTCCCGAAGCCGAGCGAGAAGCCGCAGAGGTCCGATTCAAGGCCGTCCAGGAGGCCTACGATATCCTTTACGATGAAGACAAGCGCCACCTCTACGACACCCATGGCATGAGTGCTTTCAACGGTTCCGGTGAGCCGGGAATGGGGCCAGGCGGTCCGGATCTCGATGACATCCTTGCGCAGATGTTCGGTGGGATGGGCGGCATGCCTGGCGGCATGGGTGGCATGCCCGGCGGACCTCAGGCGCGCAAGCCCCGCCGGAGTCCGAATGAGGAGCAGAAGTATGAAGTCAGCTTGGAGGATCTCTACAAGGGCAAGACGGTCAAATTCTCGAGCACCAAGAACGTCATCTGTTCTTTGTGTCGGGGCAAGGGTGGCAAGGAGCGCGCTACGGCCAAGAAGTGCGCCACTTGCGACGGACACGGTATGCATGCCTTTTGTGTTCATGCAGATTCATCCTGAGCTAATCGCTGTGTGCTGTGTGCTGTAGGCGTCAAGCAGATCCTGAGACCCATGGGCCAATTCCTTTCTCCGACCATGGTGACCTGCTCTACGTGTAAGGGACAGGGCGAGTTCTTCAGCGACAAGGACAAATGTAAGAAGTGCAAAGGCCATAAGACGACCGAAGCGAAGAAGTTGTTAGAGATCTACATCCCTCGTGGGGCGAGGTAAGCGCGCGTGTGTCTGGACTACTCGGGATTGATGGCTAATATCTACGTGCAGGGAGGGCGACAAGATCATCCTGGAGGGCGAGGCTGATGAGGTGCCGGGTCAAGAACCCGGAGATATCATCTTCCACTTGGTCGAGGAGGAGCACCCGGTGTTCAAGAGAGCCGGTCCCGATTTGACAGCGGAGATCGATGTCACGTTGGCCGAGGCCCTGACCGGTTTCTCCCGCGTGGTGATCAAGCATCTCGATGGCCGTGGAATCGAACTCAAGCACCCCAAGGTTCCTGGACAAGTGCTTTCCCCCAACCAGGTTCTGAAGGTCCCTGGCGAAGGAATGCCGATCAAGCGCGGCGACGCTCGTGGTGATCTGTACCTGATTGTCAACATCAAATTCCCCGATGAGACGTGGAAGCCTACGCCGGCGGTCCTGGAGCAGCTCAGAGAGATGCTGCCCAAGCCGGATGCCCCCATTCCCGTCACAACGGTGGATGAGGTCGAGTATGATCCCAAGGGAAACATTGAGGACTTCGGAGCTCATGACCCCGAGGGCGGATCGGCCTGGGAGGACGACGACGAGGAGGGCGAGACTGCGCAATGCACGACCCAGTAGTGGCGGCATTTTTTACGTTCTTTGTTTTCTATTGTTATTCTTGCGTTTTCGTTGGACCTCGATACCTATTTTGTTGGGTCCATCTCATGGTGATAGACTTGCTGGTTATGTTAGATCCGGCTCCACTCTGGCATCATGGGCGTTACAGGATTGACCTCCCATGAACGGTTGAATGAAAAGAACAACTTGATGATTTCGAATAGATACGATGTGTTCTTTTTAGAACGTGAGGTATGATGGTGCGTCATAGTCAATGGGGGTAGCCCACTCTCTCTCCTCTCCGCGGGGAAAGCGTGGGATGTCATTTAGTCAGTAGTGGTTAACTAACGCTGGAACTCAGCGCAACTGTCTCACTCTCTCGTCCGAGACTAGACCACGCTCTGTGCATGTGGGAATTCCCTCCCCCACGGCACCGGTACCGAAGAACACAAATATCTGAAAGAAGCAGCAACAGAGTCTTTCAAGGTTCAGTCTCCCCGGTCACCACAGCTGTGAGCGGAGAGCGTGTAGCGTGGAGCGTGGACGAAGCAGAGTTCAACGACTCCAACGTAACCCCCACCCTCTCTGATCCGCCCAGAATCCGGGATAGCGTGGGGTAGCAAAACAGAAGGGAAAATCAATGATGGAAAACCAGACCCGGAACCGAAAGCCACGCGATCGGGTTTCCAGTTCCCCAAATTCCATCTCATCTTTTCTGGTTCTCTGATCATCTTGTCTGTCTCTCGCTCTTTGGACTCATCATTTAATAATAGAGTTAAAAGGTAACCATCCCCCCCTCGGGTACAACCCCGGACATTTTTCCTTTTGTTCTCCTCTTCCGAAGAGTCCAGCCGATTTTCCACCCCCGCACCCGGGCTGGTCTATCTACTGCCGCTGCGAGTACAACTGTAACTTTCTCTCCGTCAACGACTCGGAGGTTCTGGCCCGAGGGCATTCGGCACTGGCAATTCGGGGTCTCTCCGATTTTGAGTCACGGGTGAGTCTTGGCGGGGCTTTCTACTAGATACACCGTGTCTACGGAGTATATCTATATAAACTAGACGCGGACGTACAGTACTTACTGATCGGCAGAAGTTCTAGTCTACTATACTAATACGTCTTTCGCATTTCACCTCCCCAAAAGATGCCGTGCGGGTCCCAAGCGGCCTGCGAAGGTTGCTCCTGCAGCGCCAGCAATGGCACCCCCGCACCTGTCAACATCGAGGACTGCGAGTCCGAGCTGCTGGCGCTTCGCAAGCGAACCATGGAGCTGGAGAAGACGTTAGCAACGATGGCCAAGGGCGGTGGTGGTGGTGCGGGCGGCCCCAAGCGGGGTCGAAGACTACGCTCCGCGGACTGGTTCCGGTGCGAAGAGGACCCGGGCATGATGGCGTTGTACATCGAGCGCTATCTCAACTACGGGATGACTCGCGAAGAGTTGATGTCCGGCAAGCCCATCATTGGGATCGCGCAAACGGGGTCGGACTTGGCCCCGTGCAATCGGCACCACCTGGAACTCGCGAAGCGGGTTCGGGAAGGGATCAGATCGGCGGGGGGCATTGCGTTTGAGTTTCCCACCCACCCCATCCAGGAGACGAGTCGACGCCCCACGGCGTGCATTGATCGCAATCTGTCGTATCTGAGCCTCGTGGAGGTCCTGCATGGGTATTTCTTGGATGGGGTGGTGATGCTCACGGGCTGTGACAAGACGACCCCCGCGTGTTTGATGGCGGCTGCTACTGTGGTATGTTCATCACTTCCGTGATTGCGCATGAGGAGGATGATATTGTGCTGACGCTGCTGAAGAATATCCCAGCCA